>NC_059226.1:6648733-6948733 GCF_020615455.1 Coregonus clupeaformis
TAATATTTCAACTCAAGCATCCCTTGCTCTTAAAATAATACTCCAGACTGCAGTAGTTGTGTGTCTGTGTTTGGGACACTTGTATTATAGGAAGTCTGGCAATCCACAACTCTTGCCTCAGACCGATGAGGTGAACCACAGAAATGCACTCACACATCAGCATGTGTTTGATTTTATCATAGCGCCCTCTAGGGTTAAGGTTCATAACTGCAGGCAGCAGATTGACTTGTAATTTATGATATTTTACAGACCTGGCGTATGAAGCAGCTAGAAGATCTGGCTGGGCTCCACAAGCTGTGTCTTCCACCAAAGGTAAGGAATCATAATGTACAGCGCATCGGTCCTTTGTCAAAACATGGCGCTCCCTTTGCTTTTCATCTATTGGGAAATGTGTTAAAGTACATTACAGGGAATTTAAGAGATTAGGCCTACATCTTTACAAGCCTGTAGACTAAACATAAACAAAACAGGCCAGGCACAATCAGAGAACAGGAATTTGGATACCTCAAGATAAGAAGCTATTTCTCCACTGTATACACTTGGAACGTTGCCCTCAAGGAAACCCCCTGTTAATATTTTGGGAACTTCATCCCTCAAGGTTCCCAGCCCTCCCCAACCATTGTCACCAAAACAGAGGAGCAGAGGCCTCATCTAGGTAAAATATAAGCTTGAACTGTACTCTGAAATAGATGTTGATTGAGCTGAAAAAACCTTTCTCCTACTAATGTGAATGTTTGTGACTTCTTAGATCCTTACCAGATCCTGGGGCCCACGAGTAGCAGGCTGGCAAACCCTGGTGAGTTTTAGGGAGGGTGGAAGTAATTATCACTAATTAGACATGATTAAAGATTTAAGATATTCATATTACAACAAAGGCACCATTTATATACAGTGAGGGAAAAAAGTATTTGATCCCCTGCTGATTTTGTACGTTTGCCCACTTACAAAGAAATGATCAGTCTATAATTTTAATGGTAGGTTTATTTGAACAGTGAGAGACAGAATAACAACAACAAAAATCCAGAAAAACGCATGTCAAAAATGTTATAAATTGATTTGCATTTTAATGAGGGAAATAAGTATTTGACCCCCTCTCAATCAGAAAGATTTCTGGCTCCCAGGTGACTTTTATACAGCTAACAAGCTGAGATTAGGAGCACACTCTTAAAGGGAGTGCTCCTAATCTCAGTTTGTTACCTGTATAAAAGACACCTGTCCACAGAAGCAATCAATCAATCAGATTCCAAACTCTCCACCATGGCCAAGACCAAAGAGCTCTCCAAGGATGTCAGGGACAAGATTGTAGACCTACACAAGGCTGGAATGGGCTACAAGACCATCGCCAAGCAGCTTGGTGAGAAGGTGACAACAGTTGGTGCGATTATTCGCAAATGGAAGAAACACAAAAGCACTGTCAATCTCCCTCAGCCTGGGGCTTCATGCAAGATCTCACCTCGTGGAGTTGCAATGATCATGAGAACGGTGAGGAATCAGCCCAGAACTACACGGTAGGATCTTGTCAATGATCTCAAGGCAGCTGGGACCATAGTCACCAAGAAAACAATTGTTAACACACTACGCCGTGAAGGACTGAAATCCTGCAGAGCCCGCAAGGTCCCCCTGCTCAAGAAAGCACATATACAGGCCCGTCTGAAGTTTGCCAATGAACATCTGAATGATTCAGAGGAGAACTGGGTGAAAGTGTTGTGGTCAGATGAGACCAAAATGGAGCTCTTTGGCATCAACTCAACTCGCCGTGTTTGGAGGAGGAGAAATGCTGCCTATGACCCCAAGAACACCATCCCCACCGTCAAACATGGAGGTGGAAACATTATGCTTTGGGGGTGTTTTTCTGCCAAGGGGACAGGACAACTTCACCGCATCAAAGGGACGATGGACGGGGCCATGTACCGTCAAATCTTGGGTGACAACCTCCTTCCGTCAGCCAGGGCATTGAAAATGGGTAGTGGATGGGTATTCCAGCATGACAATGACCCAAAACACACGGCCAAGGCAACAAAGGAGTGGCTCAAGAAGAGGCACATTAAGGTCCTGGAGTGGCCTAGCCAGTCTCCAGACCTTAATCCCATAGAAAATCTGTGGAGGGAGCTGAAGGTTCGAGTTGCCAAACGTCAGCCTCGAAACCTTAATGACTTGGAGAAGATCTGCAAAGAGGAGTGGGACAAAATCCCTCCTGAGATGTGTGCAAACCTGGTGGCCAACTACAAGAAACGTCTGACCTCTGTGCCAACAAGGGTTTTGCCACCAAGTACTAAGTCATGTTTTGCAGAGGGGTCAAATACTTATTTCCCTCATTAAAATGCAAATCAATTTATAATATTTTTGACATGCGTTTTTCTGGATTTTTTTGTTGTTATTCTGTCTCTCACTGTTCAAATAAACCTACCATTAAAATTATAGACTGATCATCTCTTTGTTAGTGGGCAAATGTACAAAATCAGCAGGGGATCAAATACTTTTTTCCCTCACTGTAAATAGTTGTTTGGTAGTGACTCTTGCTATGAGTAGTTATTGTGGTGTTGACTGTAACACGTCTTTATGTAGTTGTTATGGTGATGACCACCTGTCTCTCTCCAGACTGTATTATAATTGTTACGATATTGACTCCCTGACTCTGTCCAGACTGTATAAGTAATTGTTACATGTTGACTTCCTGTCTCTGTCCAGACTGTGGCCGGGACTCAAACAAACCGCAATCTGCCGACATCGCACTACTCTTGAGCTTTAAAGGTAATTTACGCATGAGCTGACATCCCCAGCGTTTACCCTGAATGGGATCGTTAACTTCAAGTGCAGTGTGATGTCGGCGTAGAGCGGTTTGAATCCCAGACAGTATTAGTAATTGTGACTGTGTTGACACCCTTTCTGCCTGCAGGCTCGGGACAGATCCAGCTGTGGCAGTTCCTGCTGGAGCTCCTGTCAGATAGCGCCAACTCCGGCTGCATCACATGGGAGGGCACCAATGGTGAGTTCAAGATGACCGACCCTGACGAGGTGGCAAGGCGCTGGGGTGAGAGGAAGAGCAAGCCCAACATGAACTACGACAAGCTGAGCCGTGCCCTGCGCTACTACTACGACAAGAACATCATGACCAAGGTGCACGGCAAGCGCTACGCCTACAAGTTTGACTTCCACGGTATCGCCCAGGCCCTGCAGCCCCACCCGCCAGAGTCCTCCGTGTACAAATACCCCTCCGACTTATCCTACATGAGCACCTACCATGCACACCAGCAGAAGGTCAATTTTGTCACGCCTCACCCCCAAGCACTACCCGTCACCTCCTCCAGCTTCTTTGCTGCCCCCAACCCCTACTGGAATTCCCCCACCGGCGGTATCTACCCCAACACCCGGCACCCAGCCGCTCACATGCCCTCCCACCTGGGCACCTATTATTAGACCTACCAGGGGGAGGGCGTCTCGCAACTCTAAAACTGGGAGAAGAAACGGGAATAAACCAGCAAACACAAAGGGCTTCCATTTGGGTAGTTTCAGAACCAGATGAAAACAGGGGCAGGATCAATAATGAAGGAATAATGTAGAGGTAGGGTGTATGAGGTAGAGGTAAGGTGTCATGCCCTAGAATCACTGGCGTAATTCTAGGGCATGAGCAGGTGAGGGAACTCAAGGTTTTTAAAGAATTGAGAGGATTACAGACATGTCGCTATAAGACGATATAGGAGGGGACACTGTAAAAAGGGCAATAGAGGATGTTGCTATGACCAAGGGCATTGTGCGATGTGTCGTTTCTGAGAACAGTGAAAGATAAGTATTTGAGTAGATGTAAAAGGGAGTTATCAGTGGACTATATGATGATCATGTCCTTTTTATGAAGGGCGATAAATATACCCCAAAAATACAATAGCTGCATGAACAGTTGCTTATTATATATGTTTTTTTTTACTATTAAACTATCTTATTTAATGCAGTAAACATATCAAAGACTGTACAGATTAGGCAAGATAAGTGAGATGTAAGTGAGGAGAGGGGTGTGGTGTGGCAGATGAGTGTGTACATCAGAGTACACAGAGGAAGTAGGGAGGAGTACTAAACTTGGCTGTAGTAAACTGTGAAATGAGCACCAGCAGGAAACACCTTGGGTAGACTTGTGCTAGATGGTCATGTCATATGACCAAATGGATGGACTCACAGACTGTTTGTGACCAAGGGTGGGGTAACATCAGAGAGGATAGCGGATCATCAAAAGACAATGAAATATGTGGAAAATTAAGTATTATTCCTTTGGATATAAACAGCCTTATGTCTTATCAGTATTATTATACTACATGGTAGTGCATATGGCATTACTGAACGTAAAGGAACGTTTTTTTTACTTGATTGTTATTCTTGAAAACAATTCATCAGTGTTTTGGAAATTGAGAAAAACTGGAAATAAGATTAGTAAAATGTTGTGTGTGACCTCAAAGTCTTTTTAGAAGGAATAGGGGTTTTCTTGACCAGTGCCTAACCACAGAAACTCCCAGTTCAGCTGAAGAGATTTTACGAAGTGCCAATTTTGTATTATTGTTTTTCTGAGTCACGAACGCTGTGCGTTTGTTAGATTGAAGTATACAAGTCAGTGTTATATTTCTTTTTATATGATAAATATATAACTTATGCATTTATACACTACGAGTTGATCTCAGCCAGCCAAAGACACATACAATGTTTTTATAATAGATATAGTGACAAAAAAGTAATTGAAATGGACCAAAGCGGGCAGTAAACAATAAAAAAAAAAGATTGTCGCCTTTGAACTTTAAGCTCTGTAAACAGTTTACAATATAAACTATATATACTAATCTAAAACTGATTGTGTTGGCCAGGCAAGGCATTTCAGACCTGTTCAGTATTATTTTATGGGATGCAGGGTAGAACACCTATAAGCTGGCAGCCTTGTAAGCTGAGAAACAGGACTGAGATACTGAAATTGTTGACTAAAGGGACGATAAAAATGATATACTTTGATAGATTTTCTACTGTGTCATTTCTAATAAAGTATTTTCAACCAAAGTGCTGTCCTCTCTTGTCTTGGAAGGTCAAAGATCGTCTGTTATTGTGCTCTGTCTGCATACAGTAAAGAGAAGTTGCCCCCATTGTTTTGACCCAACACAGTCAGTGTGTGCCAACAACCAAACGACAGACCTCGGGTTCGATTCAATCTGTATCGCTGAAGCGTTACAGATTGCACAATAGAAATGTAAAGGTAATTTCCAATTTAGCCGACATATGCAGCGTTTTCCGTGAAGGCAGTCTCCATTGCCTTTAAATTTCAATCACGCTGTAAAACTGAACTTTTGCGATACGGATTGAATAGAGCCGTTAATTGGCTCTACCCTAAGAGATGAGGAGTAGAGCAGTGTGGGATGGGGGTAATGGGAAGGGGGATGCTAGGTGAATTTTAGAGAGCTATTTCTCTATAGATAAAAACATCCCTTCAATCTCAAAATGCCATATGGAACATCACTTCTTCAAAGTCAATGGTTTATTCATAGATACAGAAAAAACACAGCTCTTAAGCACTACACAGCCATCATCTCAAGTGTTGTTCTATCCCCATCTGCCCTTAGCGTGAAATATGTATAATATATTAAAATATCCAACTTGAGTGATACAAAGAAACAACATCTTGAATCTGCTTTCCTGGAATCCTATGTACAGGATAATTA
Organism: Coregonus clupeaformis; assembly: GCF_020615455.1. Taxonomy (NCBI): domain Eukaryota; kingdom Metazoa; phylum Chordata; class Actinopteri; order Salmoniformes; family Salmonidae; genus Coregonus; species Coregonus clupeaformis. The sequence goes on from NC_059226.1 coordinate 6,654,421, forward strand.
TTTATAGTACAGTAACAGTTGCTGCCACAGCTACACTCAAACACCGGCACCTGAGACCCAGTCCTTGTTTTGCCTGTATGTCCATATTCTGCTATTATATGGCTTGTAGATCCAAATGATGTGCTAGTTATACACTGCACCTGCATTTACTCTGACCAGATACACACTGATCATGATGAACATGAGTATAAGCCTAAAAGTGTCAGCATTCACTGTGTATTAGGTTTAGCAGTTATACGAAATAAAAACAGATATATTTCCGTAATGTGTGTTTACAAATTGTTTCTAGACAGTAACTCTGGTAAAACAACCATTAAAGTGGGTCATGTTTATTACCAGTGTCCAACATGTTTGAGCGTCCTCTTATTCCTTCTTGTACTCCTCCAGTTTCAGCTTCTCTTTGTTGTTGCTGAGGAGTGTAGGGTCGCTGCTCACCTGCACCTTGTCAAAGAAGTTAAAGTCGGCCATGTACCGGCCACCCGGGGTGCTGAAGAGCACAGGCTTGAACTCGTAGTCCCACAGGATCTCCTGGGGAACATATGAGGTGTGGCTTTGACACGTGGCTGCCGTGGACTCCATGGTAGCATTAAGGGTGACCAGCAGCTCAAAGTCATGTGTCCGTAACCTCTCGGCAGTCATCCCCGCCAGCGGGCTGCTGTCATCCAGCACGTGGTAGAATGTGAGGGGCAGGATTAGGAAGGGGCACTCCCTGCATGAGTCTATGTAGAAGTCCACAGCCGTCTGGTGGATCAGAGTTTTCTCGCCCTCCTCAGTCACGTTGGGTGAGAGCAGCTTGCCCATCAGCTGGCACTGGATCAGCAGGCTCTTCCTCAAGTTGGCCACACGTACCATCAGACATAGCTTACCATCGCGGCGGCAGATCACTGCCGACTGGCTGAACTTGATGGTCTCTGCCCGCTTTTTGGGTCGCGCCAGCTTGGCCAGGAAGGCCCCGGTCACGAAGATCTCAGCCAGACCCGTGGTGACCAGCTGGACCAGCAGGAAGAAGATGGCCAGCGGACACTCGTCGGTGATGTAGCGGAAACCATAGCCAATGGTGGTCTGCGACTCCAGGGAAAAGAGGAAGGCGCCGGTTAGGGTCTTGACATTCATGACACAGGGAGTGTGGTTGGACAGCAGCTCACCCTCGAAGTCACCGTTGCCCATGCCGATAAAGTAGAAGATGACGCCGAAGAGGAACCAGGTCATTATGAAGGTGGAGGAGAACAGGGTGAGCTTATAGCGCCACTTCATGTCCACCACCGTGGTCCAGATGTCGTGGAGGTAGAGCTTCACCATGCCCTCCACGTTGTCAATGCGCACTTGGTTGTGTCCATTCTTGGAGACGATCCTCCGTTGGACATCTGCCTTCTTGGTGGTCATCTTGTTCTGAAGTGTGTTCTCTGTGGTTGGCGCTTGTTGTCACCCTATTTGCATTGCAAGCAGTGGGACTAAAAAAGAAGAAGCAATGTTAGTCAATGGCAACAAACTAGGACACAGTAGGTAACATAGTTCAGGAATAGTTCAAGCATTAAATGAGCCCTTTGGACAAATGTCAGTAACAAAAACCTTCTCACTGGAGCTACTGTAGTTGGTTGGTTTCATCCAGAAATTAGGTAATTGATAAGATATCTCCACACACCTAATTTCACAACACAGATATGTAACCTGTTAGATACTGTATGTCCTCCCTCTGATGTTCACATACGTACAGCATATCACTGACCCAAAAACATTTCCTCAAATGTCTAAATATTATGTTATATGTATTCCCCACTGAAACTCTACGTTTTTACATTTAAACAGGGTTTCTTTTAGAATATATGCAAAACCATGACATTTCTGTAAATCTAGATTCTTCATTTGCCAGTTGACACAGCAATGAGAAAAATAGAGCTCGTGACGAAAAGCTCAGGATTATTATTTCCATTGTTAATAAGTGTTACGGATACAGGTATCCTGTGTCTTTTTGTGTTTTTCCTCTCCTTCTGCCCTAATCACAGGTGTCCTGTATGTTCCTGATTGGTGGTCGTTGAGGTGTCTGCTGATTGCTAAGGTGGACCAATCAGTGAACATTCCTCTGCATTGCACCACCTGTAGCTGGTTTTTCCATCACACATCCCATTGTTTAAAAGCCGGTCAGTTGTGTTTTTTGTTAGAGACTATTTTCGTATGTGAGTATGGATACTGTGGTGTCCTGTGTTTTGTTTACTCACTAAGTTGCTGGTTACTCTGTTTGGTAACTTTGTTAGACTACTTTTCGTATGTGAGTATGAATACTGTGGTGTTTTGTGTACTCACTCATTTGCTGGTTACTCTGTTTGGTAACTCTGTGTGTTTCTGGGAAAAGGGGAGTTTAAGCAAGTTGCCCTTGGGCGTACATTACCCGTAGGAAGAAAACTGTCTAAAAACACTAGTTAGACCTGAGCGGACCACCCACTGTATTTTTGTATGATTAGCAGTAGCTTAGCGGTTCTTGAGGCAGGCAAGATCAGTTTAGGGGTGTTTTACACTATTGTTTCATTTCTTGGGTCCTGCTCAGCCCTTTTTCCCAAACCTTTACCGTGTGTTCAACAATAAACCTTTTATGTTTGACGGTAGTTTATGGTTGTCGTGTAGTTTTATTTCTCACTGTTCCATGTCACGCTTATAATTTGCATGAATTATGTTACGGGTCTCATGTCCATCCACCCTAGACGTTTAAAGCCACGGGGTTCGTAACAATAAGAAATTATGGAAAGTTGTAAATTAACTCAGCAGCAGGCAGCAACACTTTCTGTAGAATGTCTTAGGTCATGTAGGTTTTACAAAGTTCTGATTTAACTTCTCTAAATTACTTTTACAACTTTTTTTAAGTGCAAGGAAGTTGTATAATACTCACGTTTAGTGTTGATGCCTTCTCAGGTGTGTGGCTTCACTTGCTCTCAGTTGTAATCTGCAACGTGAACCTTCTGTAACACCCCTTCTTGAGAGTTCCACAATGTCCCCTCTCCTCTATTGTCCTTGCTTATGCACATTGAACTTTGGCACAATGATATTTAGGACATTCTGTGAGAACAAAAACGTATTCAATGAGTTCTTGGCTACCTGTAGGTAAGCTTTAATTTCAAGTGTGGGACAAACTCCACCTATCTACCCCACCCTACCAGGGGCAGGTATGCAACAAGTGCTCCTTTTCACACTTTTTTTTTTTTTCTCTGAACTCATGGTTTGTTTTGTAGTTCCATGCATGATTGTTGTTTCTTTATACACACCCTGATTTACTATCTCCAATGCTTAATAATGAACTGACAGACATTCTAAATTGAACAGAAAATGAAATGACCCTGGTCTCAGCCTGTATTATTTGACTATGGTATTAAAGGGAAGATATGATGCAGTTGAAAGCTAAAGACGAATGGAAAAATTGGGTTCCATATAATGACATGTATTGCCATTAATAAAATGGCAAGTCAAATCACAATCACACGTATCTAAACTCACCACATCAAAAATACAGCAATTGTTTTGCAAAGCGCATGTACTGTATGTAGGGAACTGGAAAGTGGGGACCCATGACCCATATCTAGTCAATAAGGAATCAGTGTAATTGGTAAACACAAGAAGTGTCTCTCCAGATTTAATGCAATCCTCTGTGTAACTATTGCGCGGCGACATTGGATTACATTACAAGATGTGCAGATAATAGCTCCTTGGGTTTTTCAGTAACTGAGCTGAGGGCTGGTGCTAACAATATACACTGAATGTTCTGCTCTTTCCATGACTTAGGCTGACCAGGTGAATTGAGCTGAAAGCTATGATCCCTTATTGATGTCACTTCTTAAATCCACTTCAATCAGTGTAGATGAAGGGGAGGAGACAGGTTAAAGAAGGATTTTTAAGCCTTGAGACAATTGAGACATGGATTGTGTATGTGTGCAATTGAGAGGCTGAATGGGCAAGACAAAAGTGCCTTTAAACGGGGTATGATAGTAGGTGCTAGGCACACCGGTTTGTTTTAAGAACTGCAACGCTGCTGGGTTTTTCACGCTCAACAGTTTCCCATGTGTATCAATCATTTGTATTTGTATTTATTATGGATCCCCATTAGCTGCTGCCAAGGCAGCAGCTAATCTTCCTGCGGTCCAGCAAAATTAAGGCAATTATACAATTTAAAAAACAAATACATTCACAACAGATTTTAAAACATTAAGTGTGTGCCCTCATGCCCCTACTCTACTACCACATATCTACAACACAAAATCCATGTGTACGTGTCTGTATTGTGCATATGTGACTTGTTTCAGGAAACTAGGCGTATGTTGTGGGTCACTACCTCACAGGAGAGCCAAATGAAAATAAACTTCTTTTTTTTTCAAAATGAACTTTCACGTGCCTTAATAACAAACTTGTATGCCATCTGTAAATACGAATACAATTGTTAAATTACAAGCCTAGTTGGTTAAGCCACAGAAAAAGACAGCAACCTTCCCACTAGCCATGATTGGCTGAGATAATGAGTGGGCTGGACATGCTGAGAGAGGAGTTCGGATTGGTCTGCCATATAGCACGCTTCTGTCTATTTGAGCTGGTCAGTATGTGTAGGTAATCCTGTCTAATGCGGCTTTTAAAAAGTGCGGGGTGTAGTGGAGCTGCATAAGTGTTGCTCTCCACTTTTTGGAGGATCGAGTTTTGAAATCAGTGGAATTAGAGTATGATAGCTAACGATATGGAGAAAACACCTGTCTCCGGATTACATCTTCAAACTAAGGCCAACCATGGCATCCGTGACAGGGAGACGGGTCCATCATGCATGATGTATACGGGTAAGATAGTCTAACTAGCTACATTTTCAGATATTACACGTTTCTAATTGACAGAAAGTGGTTTCATTTCAAGTTAAAGTGTACCGTTAGCTAGCTAGCTAATGTTAGCTGGCTGGCTCGCTGGCTAAAGTTACGTGCATGCTCTTATTATTCGTATGTCAGAGCCATTTTCTTGCTAACATTGAACCTGGTTGGTTAGCTACCTGCAGATTCATGCAGGGTAGTAAAGTCATGAGTTGGGATTATGGTTCATTGTTTAACTAGCTATCTAACGTTAGCTGGCTGGCTCGCTAGCTAACGTTATGTGTATGCTCTTATTATTCGTATCTCAGAGCCATTTGCTTGCTATCATTGAACCTGATTGGTTAGCTACCTGCAGATTCATGCAGGGTAGTAATGTCATGAGTTGGGATTATGATTCATTGTTTAGCTAGCTAGCTAACATTAGCTGGCTGGCTTGCTAGCTAACGTTACGTGTATGATTTGACACATTGTTTACCTAGCTAGGTTCATTGTTTACCTAGCTAGCTAGCTACATGTCTTAAATTTTTTTGCTAAATAAGACCGAATCAAGGCAGTCGGTCACATATGTTATCGTGTGTGTGTGTGTGTATTTATGTCTGTGCTTGTGTTTGTGTTGCTTCACAGTCCCTGCTGTTCCATAAGGTGTATTTTTATCTGTTTTTTAAATCTAATTTTACTGCTTGCATGAGTTACTTGATGTGGAATAGTGTTCCATGTAGTCATGGCTCTTTGTAGTACTGTGCACCTCCCATAGTCTGTTCTGGACTTGAGGACTGTGAAGAGACCTCTGGTGGCATGTCTTGTGGGGTATGCATGGGTGTCCGAGCTGTGTGCAAGTAGTTCAAACAGACAGCTCGGTGCATTCAACATGTCAATACCTCTCACAAATACAAGTAGTGATGAAGTCAATCTCTCCTCCACATTGAGCCAGGAGAGATTGACATATTATTAATGTTAGCTCTCTGAGTACATCCAAGTACATCCAAGGGCCAGCCGTGCTGCCCTGTTCTGAGCCAATTGCAAAGTCCATCTTTGTGGCACCTGACCACACGACTGAACAGTAGTCCATGTGCGACAAAACTAGGGCCTGTAGGACCTGCCTTGTTGATAGTGCTGTTAAGAACGCAGAGCTGCGCTTTATTATGGACAGACTTCTCCCCATCTTAGCTACTAATGTATCAATATGTTTTGACCATGACAGTTTAAAATCCAAGGTTAATCCAAGCAGTTTAGTCACCTCAACTTGCTCAATTTCCACATTATTCATTACAAGATTTAGTTGAGGTTTAGGGTTTAGTGAATGATTTGTCCCAAATACAATGCTTTTAGTTTTTGAAATATTTATGACTAACTTATTCCTTGCCACCCATTCTGAAACTAATTGCAGCTCTTTGTTAAGTGTTGCAGTCATTTCAGTCGCTGTAGTAGCTGACGTGAATAGTGTTGAGTCATCTGCATACATAGACACACTGGCTTTACTCAAAGCCAGTGGCATGTCATTTGTAAAGATTGAAAGAAGTAAGGGTACTAGTTGCCCTAGGGGTGTCCGAGCTGTGTGCCAGTAGTTCAAACAGACAGCTCGGTGCATTCAACATGTCAATACCTATCACAAATACAAGTAGTGATGAAGTCAATCTCTCCTCCACTTTGAGCCAACTAGGGCCTATAGGACCTGCCTTGGTGATAGTGCTGTCAAGAATGCAGAGCAGCGCTTTATTATAGACAGACTTCTCCCCATCTTAGCTACTGTTGTATCAATATGTTTTGACTATGACTGATATTGTCAAAAGCTGCACTGAAGTCAAAACAAAACAGCCCCCACAATATTTTGATCATCAATTTCTCTCAGCCAATCATCAGTCATTTGTGTAAGTGCTGTGCATGTTGAATGTCCTTCCCTATAAGCATGCTAAAAGTCTGTTGTCAATTTGTTTACTGTAAAATAGCATTGTATCTGGTCAAACACATTTTTTTCCAAACATTTACTAAGGGTTGGTAACAGGTTGATTGGTCAGCTATTTGAGCCAGTAAAGGGGGCTATACTGTTCTTAGGTAGCGGAATTACTTTTGCTTCACTCCAGGCCTGAGGGCACACACTTTCTAGTAGGCTTAAATTGAAGATATGGCAAATAGGAGTGGCAATGTCGTCCACTATTATCCTCAGTAATTTTCCATCCAAGTTGTCAGACCCTGGTGGCTTGTCATTGTTGATAGACAACAATACTTTTTTCACCTCTTCCACACTCACTTCACGGAATTCAAAATTACACTGCTTGTCTTTCATAATTTGGTCAGATATACTTGGATGTGTAGTGCCAGCACTTGTTGCTGGCATGTCATACCTACGTTTTCTAATCTTGCCAATGAAAAAGTCATTAAAGTAGTTGGCAATATCAGTGGGTTGTGTGATGAATGAGCCATCTGACTCAATGAATGATGGAGCTGAGTTTGCCTTTTTGCCCAAAATGTCATTTAAGGTATTCCAAAGCTTTTTACTATCATTCTTTATGTTATTTATCTTTGTTCCATAGTGTAGCTTCGTCTTCTTTTTATTCAGTTTAGTCACATGATTTCTCAATTTGCAGTACGTTTGCCAATCGGTTGTGCAGCCAGACTTATTTGCCATTCCTTTTGCCTCATCCCGCTCAACCATATAATTTTTCAAATCCTCATCAATCCATGGGGATTTAACCGTTTTTACAGTCATTTTCTTAATGGGTGCATGCTTATTAGTAACTGGGATAAGCAATTTCATAAACGTGTCAAGTGCGGCGTCTGGTTGCTCCTCATTACACACCACGGACCAACAAATATTCTTTACATCAACAACATAGGAATCAGTACAAAACGTATTGTATGAACTCTTATACACTATAATAGGCCTAGCCTTTGGAACTTTGGTTTTCCTAGATATGGCTACTATATTGTGATCACTATATCCGATGGATTTGGATATTGCCTTAAAGCAAATTTCTGCAGCATTAGTAAAAATGTGATCAATACATGTTGATGATTTCATTCCTGTGCTGTTTGTAACTACCCTGGTAGGTTGACTGATAACCTGAACCAGGTTGCAGGCACTAGTTACATTTTGAAGCTTTCTCTTGAGTGGGCAGCCTGATGATAGCCAGTCAATATTTAAATCACCCAGAAAATATACCTCTGTTGATATCACATACATTATTTTATTTTTTAAGTATTATCAAGCATTTCACATGTTATCCAGATACTGACTGTTAGCACTTGGTGGTCTATAGCAGCTTCCAACCAGAATGGGCTTTAGGTGAGGCAGATAGCCATATTACTTCAACAGTATTTAACAAGAGATCCTCTCTAAGCTTTAAAGGAATGTGGTTCTGAATATAAAATGGCCACACCTCCACCTTTTGGCATTTCTGTATTTTCTGTAGATCTTATAACCATGTATTGCTACCACTGTATCATCAAAGGTATTATCTAAGTGAGTTTCAGAGATTGTCAGAATATGAACGTCATCTGTTACTAGCAAATTATTGATTTAATTAACCTTGTTTCTTAAGCTACATATGTTAACGTGGGCTATTTTTAGCACTTTTCTGGGATACTTACAGTGAGGGAAAAAAGTATTTGATCCCCTGCTGATTTTGTACGTTTGCCCACTGACAAAGAAATTATCAGTCTATAATTTTAATGGTAGGTTAATTTGAACAGTGAGAGACAGAATAACAACAACAAAATCCAGAAAAACGCATGTCAAAAATGTTATAAATTGATTTGCATTTTAATGAGGGAAATAAGTATTTGACCCCTCTGCAAAACATGACTTAGTACTTGGTGGCAAAACCCTTGCAATCACAGAGGTCAGACGTTTCTTGTAATTGGCCACCAGGTTTGCACACATCTCAGGAGGGATTTTGTTCCACTCCTCTTTGCAGATCTTCTCCAAGTCATTAAGGTTTCGAGGCTGACATTTGGCAAATCGAACCTTCAGCTCCCTCCACAGATTTTCTATGGGATTAAGGTCTGGAGACTGGCTAGGCCACTCCAGGACCTTAATGTGCTTCTTCTTGAGCCACTCCTTTGTTGCCTTGGCCGTGTGTTTTGGGTCATTGTCATGCTGGAATACCCATCCACGACCCATTTTCAATGCCCTGGCTGAGGGAAGGAGGTTCTCACCCAAGATTTGACGGTACATGGCTCCGTCCATCGTCCCTTTGATGCGGTGAAGTTGTCCTGTCCCCTTAGCGGAAAAACACTCCCAAAGCATAATGTTTCCACCTCCATGTTTGACAGTGGGGATGGTGTTCTTGGGGTCATAGGCAGCATTCCTCCTCCTCCAAACACGGCGAGTTGTTGATGCCAAAGAGCTCCATTTTGGTCTCATCTGACCACAACACTTTCACCCAGTTCTCCTCTGAATCATTCAGATGTTCATTGGCAAACTTCAGACAGCCCTGTATATGTGCTTTCTTGAGCAGGGGGACCTTGCGGGCGATGCAGGATTTCAGTCCTTCACGGCGTAGTGTGTTACCAATTGTTTTCTTGGTGACTATGGCCCCAGCTGCCTTGAGATCATTGACAAGATCCTCCCGTGTAGTTCTGGGCTGATTCCTCACCGTTCTCATGATCATTGCAACTCCACGAGGTGAGATCTTGCATGGAGCCCCAGGCCGAGGGAGATTGACAGTTCTTTTGTGTTTCTTCCATTTGCCAATAATCGCACCAACTGTTGTCACCTTCTCACCAAGCTGCTTGGCGATGGTCTTGTAGCCCATTCCAGCCTTGTGTAGGTCTACAATATTGTCCCTGACATCCTTGGAGAGCTCTTTGGTCTTGGCCATGGTGGAGAGTTTGGAATCTGATTGATTGATTGCTTCTGTGGACAGGTGTCTTTTATACAGGTAACAAGCTGAGATTAGGAGCACTCCCTTTAAGAGTGTGCTCCTAATCTCAGCTCGTTACCTGTATAAAAGACACCTGGGAGCCAGAAATCTTTCTGATTGAGAGGGGGTCAAATACTTATTTCCCTCATTAAAATTCAAATCAATTTATAACATTTTTGACATGCGTTTGTCTGGAATTTTTTGTTGTTATTCTGTCTCTCACTGTTCAAATAAACCTACCATTAAAATTATAGACTGATCATTTCTTTGTCAGTGGGCAAACGTACAAAATCAGCAGGGGATCAAATACTTTTTTCCCTCACTGTAGATAGGGAGGCGCCAGGAGATCTGTGGTCCGTGGTGGTGTAGGGGGTGCTGCCCACCTCCATGGGTGATGACTCGGAAGCAGGGCGGCTTCCATAGCTCAGATGGGGTGAGCGTAGAGGCTCCGGGAGGTGTTGGGAACGCCGTCTCTCTCTCAACATGTTGTCAAGATGGATGGACGTGGTGATGAGGGTATCAAGGTCCATCTCGTCATCCCGACATGCAAGTTCCATCTTGATGTCCTCCCGTAAGCCTCTCCTGAAGGCCGTGTGCAAAGCACGCTCATTCCAGCCGGAAGACGCCGCCACCGTGCGAAAGCTCAGAGCGTACTCGGACACGGGCCCCTCTCTCTGTTGTAGATGGAGGAGACGCTCACCCCCGTTCTTTCCCTCCATGGGATGATCAAACACCACTCTGAACCGAGCGAGGAAGGTGGGGTAAGGTAGTGCCACTGCCTCCTCTCCTTCCCAGACTGCCGTGGCCCAATCCAGCGCATTTCCTTTAAGTAGCGAAATCACCAGCGCTATCCTGGCTTGGTCAGATGGATATGCCCCAGGCTGATGCGCCAGATAAAGTGAAACCTGTAGCAGGAAGCCGCTACATTTAGTCGTTTTACCGTCATAGTGCACCGGTATGGCGAGCGTTCCCGCAGAAGTGGGTGATAGCACGGGAGCACTGGGCAGATTATGCAGAGTTTGGAGCACTTCCTGCATGGCGGCATTCAACTGGGCAAGCTGCTGCTGGTGCTGGTCGAGGCACTGGAAAACTCCTGCTGCATCCATTTTCGTTTGGTGTGTGATTCTGTGACGACTACTGAGTATACGAAGAGGCAGGACGCAGACGCAGGAATTAACAAGGTCAAGGTATACTTAACAATGACAAAGAGAAATAACAAAGATAGAGTAAACGACACGAAGCTAAACAATCACACACAACATCATACAGAACAGTCCACGGCTAAATAAAGGTGGTGACGAGATGATGAGGTGCAGGTGTGCTGGAGGTGATTAGGGTGCGTTGGGTTTCCATTCCGGTGTTGCCGAGGTGGCGCGCTCAGACCAGTGGCTCAGTAGACCGGTGAATCAGAGCGCCGGAGGGGAGCAACGGGAGGAGACGTGACAACTACATACAGTCACCTCATCCACGTCCCTGAGTCGATCCAAAGTCATAGCAGCTCCCCCTTGGGGGGTTGGATATGATATCAGGGAAAATAGCTTCTTGCGTGGGGCCTTCTCATCTCCCTTGCGTCCTTATCATCATCATCAGAGCTGTATTCTGGAGGGTTGTCGGCTTTGTCCCTTCGTCTAAGGTCGTAGTCAGTCTTTGGTTATCTTTTTGGGGTTTCACCTCTTCTACTTCGGCTCCCGCCCCTGCCCATAATAGGCTGGGGGTGGCTGCGGTGCGGGTAGGTTCCATGGTTGTGGAACTGGCCCGCACACGGGGTTCACTGGTCCGGCATCCAGGGGTTGGTTTTGGCCTGGCTGTTGGTCACCCCCGCCAAGAGGTCCTCCCAGAAGAACCGGAGGGGGTGGTGGTGGTGGCGGTGCTGTTGCCAAGATTGGATACAGTTGGTCGAACTCTTCTCTCAGCATTCTACTTCTCTCGTCTTCTTTTTGTTTGTCTTCGTCTTTCTCTTGCACTTGCTTTACAATCAGTCCTTTTACTGTTTTCTCCTTCAGAGAATCCACTTCTCTCCCATTTTCTTTAATCTTCTTATTACTTTTCCAGCTGCTTTCTTATTTCCTCCAATTTGTCAGAGCTCAGGGTGCCATCCTCAGGGAAACCACCTTCAGTCCTTTTCTAAGCTTCTCAAAACAGTTCTTATTGTTCAAAATTCATTTAAATTGACTTACTGAAATTCAGTTTTCAGTCTTTCCAGGTTTGGTAGATGATGTGTTTTCTCCCAGGCAGCCCACAATGAGAGTCTGGTCTGGGCGGGTCCTCGTCGTCTTTGGTCAGACGGGAATTTCCCTTGCACGCCTTCACAGACCCTCATTGCCGAGCTCCACAGGTAGAATCAATCAACCTGTTTCGTGACACCAAATTGTCGTGGAAATTCACCACTAAGGACTCAAAGTAAATGAACAGATCTTTATTATTACGGCCGGAGAGGTTACAACAAACCTAATACTCTGTGTCAGAAGCTCTGAAGGGATGTTCTCCCTTCAGAACTCTTTATACTCATGCACAAACTAGGCGTCTCTGCTCTCAACGTGCAATTGGCTGATCATGACCTTGCACACATAGCTCCTAGGCATTGGGCCAAAGTAACAATGTGTTCCCTTCTTTCTGTTCTTCTTCTATCAGTCCTTTCCCTGAGAGCAAAGTCACAGAACATCCTAACACAATAACAAGAAATAATATGCTATATGTAGTCACGCATTTGCAGAGACACAGAGGACACAAAAAATTCCACTACACTCAATTTCCTGATGCTGGTTTAAAATGTTTGGGAGCAGCATATTGATGTCCTATACTCGTGCTCCTGGATAGCACAACGTTTTTGCTCCAGGGACTGCCCAATACAATGGCCGGAGAAGGGAGTGGAGAAATCCGCCCATTCCCACCCTTCACACAATTCATTGAGCCTTTCACGGCTCACGAGAAGCAGGATGGCGTACACCCGCTGCTCCCGGCGATAGGTCCAGACCTCCCACAGCAGGCAGTGCCCCGTCAAATCCAGAGAGAGGGAAAGGAGCCGAACTCGACAACGAAGCCACACCCGTCGTAGACACAGGCAATCCCAGCGATGAAGGCACAGGTAGATCACGCACCACTGCAGCGAAGCTATTCCTTATGTCAATCTGCTCCGAACTTCTCGCAGTCACTCCCGTCCACTTAGCAGTATGTCGCTGCCTTTGGTTTCCACGACTTGTGACATGGGACCAGCGCTGATTGTTACATTCTTCTTGCTGTTCTCCGTCTACTTCACTACAGTATGGAGGAGGAGAAGCAGATGGAGACGACTTCCTTGGCAGCCAAGTGCCAGGTAGCACAGGCCATTCGGATAGGGACAGATGACAAGGCGGGGAAACATCCATCAGGCCCGAGCGGCGTCCAGCCATAGGAGTTGAGAATAAGAAAGTTCCAATTTGCGTTTTCCCCATAAGTTTGTGCAGAATTGAGATTTGTTTGCTAAGCATAGCCACCTAATTCCTGTAATCCTCCGCTAGCAAACAATTGCTGCATTGGAACTCCGGATTGTCAATATTGTCCCGGACAAAAACGTAATAAACACAGTATCTACAGCGCTGGAAATGTTTGTTAGCTATTCCAGGCGAAGCTGGCTAGTTGGTAGCAGGTGTTGACACAGGTATCCGAGTTCTTGAGTTCCAAAGTTTTTGGCGTTGAGTCAGTGTCCCGACAGCAGCATCTGTGTGCTATGTCTCCATAGCGATGGTAGGACTATGTGTCCTGACAGTGGAGCTTCTGATTGGTGGCTGTGTGCATCTGGTCCTTGTATGAACTCACAGAATGGTCTACCACTCAAAGGACATGCAGCCAACCCTGTGGGAAGCAATGGAGTCAACATGGGCCAGCATCCCTGTGGAATGCTTTCGACACCTTGTAGAGTCCGTGCCCCGACGTATTTAGACTGTACTGAGGGCAAAAGGGGGAAGGTGTTCTTAATGTTTTGTACACTCAGTGTATATGGGCACTGAACTGTGGAAGGGTGTCAATCTCTTGGTTATCTTGACAGTTTTGTATCTTATCTGTATATGTATGGTTCACTGACTTGTTCATTTTATTCATATTCATACTCATATTGAATTTCATTGTTTCGCTTTTGTTATCTGCTCAGTAGCTATCGGCTTGGTTGTGTGTGTGTGTGGACATTTTCCTCATTACTTTCATAACCAAGCACATTGCCTTAGGCCCCTGCACTTTGAGATATGCAACGAATGACATGAGTCCTGTGCAGCTGTACACGTGTACACATGCACACACACAGCATACACAGCACACAGACGCATGGCATGGCCTGGAGTCAAAACATTAATTTGCGAGAGTATCTTTATCTAAGGGGCAGCGCTAAATAGATCATTAAATTAGAAATGTGGTTTGTCGGCATGCACCGCCGGGCCTCATCTATTTTATAGGTCAGAGATAAATTGGTCCAGAAAAAAAAGAGGTAAAAGGGAGGCTTCTGCCATGATCTTAACCAATCATTAAATTCACAAATTAGCACCTCTTTCCGAGCGGGTTGGAGGGGAGGGGAGTTGAGGGGGGAAGGGGGTGCATCGAGGGGAAATGGAGCCTGAGAAAAGCAATGTACTCCCTAGCCCGGCCAGCCCCCCGAGATACGGCCCATGCAGGTCTCCATGGAGACTGCAGAGGAAAAATAAATGAAAGAAGCAGGGAGGTCAAGGAAGAGCAGTTTCAGCTGGAACAGAACAGGAGAATTTAGTTTGTTCATCGGGTCAACAGGTGTGTGGACAGGATTTGGTTGATGGATGATTAAGGTGATGATGGTGGTGCCACAGCTGTGTGAGGGGGTCTGACAGTGAGTGTGTGAAGTGGGTGTTTACAGGTAGTGTTAGATACTGGTTGGTATAAGTAATCCATCACCACAGAGATACTGACTCATTAAAAGTTTGGAAGAAACAACGAGAGGAAAAATACCATCGGACAGTCATCTCTGGAGTCAATGGGAACAATAGCTACAGTGCTTCATATAGTCTATGGATGATTTAGAAGGAAACTTTCTCCAGGGTGTTTTATCCTGCCAGGTGGATGATGCCCTGCCTTTCGCTAAAAGCTGCATATTTAGACCAGTTAACCCACTTTATTGTAAAGATTATCCCCTTCTGATGCTGCTCTCCCTGTCTGTGAATGCAACCAACCTCATAAGTCTAAAATAGAACGGACCAGACAATTCCACACTTGTTTTCCTCCAATTTCTTTAGTCAATAACCTAGATATGGGAGAGGGGTAAGTTGGGCCAAAGAGTTAGTTGAGCCACCCCTTGTGTCTAGGAAACCATACACTAAATTAATAATGTGACCAAATATTTAGAAAGAGGTCATCATTTCATTGAGTATGTGAAGGAAGAAACCACATGGAAAAAGTGGAATGCAAATTAGGTCCCAAAAACTGATTTTCACAAAGTCAAATACATTTGTGTTATAGGTTTCATGATGCTTGTATCAAAACCAAAGTACCCAGTTAGCACAATGTTCTGAGAGTCATATGTTTCTTAGAGCTTGGTGAAGCGTGTTTGTCCTATGGGTATTTTTAATTCAACCTTCCCACAACTTTCTGGGAATGGTGCAGGATAGTTGCTTGGTTTTGAAACATTCTCAGCTCAATTAAGGAACTTAACAAAAAAAACATTATTTTCTTGGTATTTCATTACTTTAACGTTTCCTAAAAACATGGGGACATTTAATTTACATTTTGGTAATGTTCTAGGAACGTTCTCCAACTGGTTTGACAGAGGGAATGTTCTCAAATAGCTCAGAAAACGTTAAGAAACAACGTTCTGTGGGATTTTCAGTACTTCAGCATAACGTTTACTACAGGCTTCTTCATAGTTCTATTTAAAGTAATGTTCAAATTGTTCTGAGAACATTAAGAAAAATGCCCATAAAAACCACAAGACAATTTTAACATTCTGAGGAAGTTCTAAGAATGTTATTTAAAAACATATACATTCCGTTCTCATTATCAACAAGACTCTCTATCCTCTATCTTGTTTAGCATGTTCAGGTATCTTAATGAGTTCTTGTTTCCTTTGAAATGGGGTCTGTTTGAATAGACTAAAATGAACAGCTTTGTGTGCGTAAAAAAAAACATGGCACGCCATTTCCATTCTGGTGGCACAGTGGACTTATTCCATGGATAGACAACAGAAGATTATAGGTTTGAATCTCACTGATGCCGTGTCACAATAAAAAAGAAATGTGTTTGCATGATTAATGTCTAAGGAAATTATTTTCCATGTGTCCTATCTGTGCTTGGAATTCAAAAAAGTTAACCCAAAATAAGCTAGCAGTGTTATTAAAAGTCATATTGCAACATTCA
This sequence comes from Coregonus clupeaformis, assembly GCF_020615455.1. Classification (NCBI taxonomy): domain Eukaryota; kingdom Metazoa; phylum Chordata; class Actinopteri; order Salmoniformes; family Salmonidae; genus Coregonus; species Coregonus clupeaformis. Next base: position 6,670,460 of record NC_059226.1, read on the forward strand.
GTGAAAGTTAACGTCTACGGGATCGGTGTCCCGTATACGGGACGTTTGAGCTAACGTGCGCTAATGTGATTAGCGTGACTGTTGTAAGTAACAGCAAACTTTCCAGGACATACTGTAGATATGTCTTATATGGGCAGAAAGCTTACATTCTTGTTAATCTAACTGCACTGTCCAATTTACAGTAGCTATTACAGTGAAAAAATACCATGCTATTGTTTGAGGAGAGTGCACAACAACAAAAAACTTAGCACAGCAACTGGTTTGATACGAAGGTAAATAATGTACTTAAATTCAGTGATCTTGCTCTGATTTGTCATCCTAAGGGTCCCAGAGATAAAATGTAGCATAGTTTTGTTTGATAAAATCAATTTTTATATTCAAATGTGGGAACTGGGTTCTACAGTTTGAACCCCTGCTGTCTCTGGCTCCACACCCACCCTGCCCAGCCATCTAGATGTGTGAAAGTTAGTGTATAAGCTAATGATCCATCATGTATGACATTCCTGTGAGTGTATAAACTTACATTTTGTTTTACCATATCATTTTTGTATGTTCTCTATAGTTATGTACTTGAAAATGTATCAATTGACCAATTCGGCACATTTGGGCAGACTTGTAGCTCAGTTGGCAGAGCATGGCGCTTGCAACGCCAGGGTTGTGGGTTCGTTTCCCATGGAGGGCCAGTATGAAAAATGTATGCACTCACTAACTGTAAGTCGCTCTGGATAAGAGCATCTGCTAAATGACTAAAATGTAAATGTAAAATGTTGATACAAAATAGTCCAGTATTGCAATGCTTCACTGGATCAATCTGAAACTTTGCACACACACTGCTGCCTAAACTGCAATATTATATTGTGGTCCAAAGTTACAGGTTGCAATGATTTCCAAATAGACTTACCACTGTGTTACATCCTGCATACCTCTTGGGTTTTGCAATGGCTCATTATCTTCCTCATTAATTTCAGTGTATGACTCTGGCTCATACAGTGGGGAGAACAAGTATTTGATACACTGCCGATTTTGCAGGTTTTCCTACTTACAAAGCATGTAGAGGTCTGTAATTTTTATCATAGGTACACTTCAACTGTGAGAGACGGAATCTAAAACAAAAATCCAGAAACTCACATTGTATGATTTTTAAGTAATTAATTTGCATTTTATTGCATGACATAAGTATTTGATCACCTACCAACCAGTAAGAATTCCGGCTCTCACAGACCTGTTAGTTTTTCTTTAAGAAGCCCTCCTGTTCTCCACTCATTACCTGTATTAACTGCACCTGTTTGAACTCGTTACCTGTATAAAAGACACCTGTCCACACACTCAATCAAACAGACTCCTACCTCTCCACAATGGCCAAGACCAGAGAGCTGTGTAAGGACATCAGGGATAAAATTGTAGACCTGCACAAGGCTGGGATGGGCTACAGGACAATAGGCAAGCAGCTTGGTAAGAAGGCAACAACTGTTGGCGCAATTATTAGAAAATGGAAGAAGTTCAAGATGACGGTCAATCACCCTCGGTCTGGGGCTCCATGCAAGATCTCACCTCGTGGGGCATCAATGATCATGAGGAAGGTGAGGGATCAGCCCAGAACTACACGGCAGGACCTGGTCAATGACCTGAAGAGAGCTGGGACCACAGTCTCAAAGAAAACCATTAGTAACACATTATTAAAATCCTGCAGCGCACGCAAGGTCCCCATGCTCAAGCCAGCGCATGTCCAGGCCCATCTGAAGTTTGCCAATGACCATCTGGATGATCCAGAGGAGGAATGGGAGAAGGTCATGTGGTCTGATGAGACGACAATATAGCTTTTTGGTCTAAACTCCACTCGCCGTGTTTGGAGGAAGAAGAAGGATGAGTACAACCCCAAGAACACCATCCCAACCGTGAAGCATGGAGGTGGAAATATCATTCTTTGGGGATGCTTTTCTGCAAAGGGGACAGGACGACTGCACCGTATTGAGGGGAGGATGGATGGGGCCATGTATCGCGAGATCTTGGCCAACAACCTCCTTCCCTCAGTAAGAGCATTGAAGATGGGTCGTGGCTGGGTCTTCCAGCATGACAATGACCCGAAACACACAGCCAGGGCAACTAAGGAGTGGCTCAGTAAGAAGCATCTCAAGGTCCTGGAGTGGCCTAGCCAGTCTCCAGACCTGAACCCAATAGAAAATCTTTGGAGAGAGCTGAAAGTCCGTATTGCCCAGCGACAGCCCCGAAACCTGAAGGATCTGGAGAAGGTCTGTATGGAGGAGTGGGCCAAAATCCCTGCTGCAGTGTGTGCAAACCTGGTCAAGACCTACAGGAAACGTATGATCTCTGTAATTGCAAACAAAGGTTTCTGTACCAAATATTAAGTTCTGCTTTTCTGATGTATCAAATACTTATGTCATGCAATAAAATGCAAATTAATTACTTAAAAAATCATACAATGTGATTTTCTGGATTTTTGTTTTAGATTCCGTCTCTCAGAGTTGAAGTGTACCTATGATAAAAAATTACAGACCTCTACATGCTTTGTAAGTAGGAAAACCTGCAAAATCGGCAGTGTATCAAATACTTGTTCTCCCCACTGTATATGCATATTATTGATACCATTTGAAAGGAAACACTTTGAAGTTTGTGGAAATGTGAAAGTAATGTAGGAGAATATAACACATTAGATCTGGTAAAAGATAATACAAACAAAAACACATGCGTTTTCTATTATTTTTTTGTTCCATCATCTTTGAAATGCAAGAGAAAGGCCACATTATAATATTGCAGTTTAGGCGCAATTTAGAGTTTGGCCATTTACTACATTAACCTCCCAGCCTCTCAGTAACCCCGCTGTCAGCAACGTGTCTCCCCAGCCCACCCCGGCTTCCCGAGAACCCCGCTTACCTCTTCCTGAATGCTAAGCTGGAGATTCAGGAACGTGTCGGACGTTTCTCTCCCAGGGCTCCCTGATCTTCGAGCTGCAGCCCTCTTCTTTTCACTAGGACTGCTCAAAGATAGTGTACCTTATAACGCTGATGTCCGGGAAGGCTCTCGCCTGGGCTACGGCGGCGTGGGAGCAACAATTCACCGTGTTCTTCAGTCTGGAGGAGTTCATGGCGGAGGTGAAAAAGGTGTTCGATTCTCCGTTGTCCAGGAGAGAGGCTGTACGGAAGCTACTTCTACTACGTCAAGACTCCCGTAGTGTGGCAGACTATGTGGTCGATTTCCGCACGTTGGTCGCCGAGAGTGCCTGGAACCCAGAATCCCTGTTCGACACGTTCCTTCACGGATTATCGGAGGAGGTTAAAGACGAGCTCGCAGCCCGGGAGCTGCCCATGGATCTCGACTCTCTAAACGCCTTGACCATACGGATCGATGGGCAACTACGGGAAAGTAGGAGGGAGAAGAGGTCTGTTCCCAGTCACACTCGCTCGTCACACTCGCCTCTGAGTAATCCCGGAAGTCCCCGGCATCTACATTACCGAGATAATCCGAGGTTACCCGAGTTCCTCCAGGAATCACAGAGGCCTGCCGACTCACCTCCTCCGGAGCCTATGCAACTTGGCAGAGCTAGATTTTCTCCTGCCGAACGTTTAAGCAGATTGAACACCAAGAGCTGTCTGTATTGTGGGACTACAGGTCATTATATTTCTACCTGTCCATTAAAAAACCAGGCCCATGAGTAGGTTGGAGTACACTGGTGTCACGCCCTGACCTAGGGAACTCTTGTTGGTTGGGTCAGGGTGTGAGTTCAGTTTGAGATCTATGTTGTTGTATTTCAATGTTGGATTCTAGTATTTGTATTTCTATGTTTGGCCGGGTGTGATTCCCAATCAGAGGCAGCTGTCGCTCGTTGTCTCTGATTGGGGATCATACTTACAGTGGGGGAAAAAAGAATTTAGTCAGCCACCAATTGTGCAAGTTCTCCCACTTAAATAGATGAGAGAGGCCTGTAATTTTCATCATAGGTACACATCAACTATGACAGACAAAATGAGAAAAAAAAATCCAGAAAATCAGATTGTAGGATTTTTAATACATTTATTTGCAAATTATGGTGGAAAATAAGTATTTGGTCAATAACAAAAGTTTCTCAATACTTTGTTATATACCCTTTGTTGGCAATGACACAGGTCAAACGTTTTCTGTAAGTCTTCACAAGGTTTTCACACACTGTTGCTGGTATTTTTGCCCATTCCTCCATGCAGATCTCCTCTAGAGCAGTGATGTTTTGGGGCTGTCGCTGGGCAACACGGACTTTCAACTCCCTCCAAAGATTTTCTATGGGGGTTGAGATCTGGAGACTGGCTAGGCCACTCCAGGACCTTGAAATGCTTCTTACGAAGCCACTCCTTCGTGCCGGGCGGTGTGTTTGGGATCATTGTCATGCTGAAAGACCCAGCCACGTTTCATCTCCAATGCCCTTGCTGATGGAAGGAGGTTTTCACTCAAAATCTCATGATACATGGCCCCATTCATTCTTTCCTTTACACGGATCAGTCGTCCTGGTCCCTTTGCAGAAAAACAGCCCCAAAGCATAATGTTTCCACCCCCATGCGTCACAGTAGGTATGTTGTTCTTTGGATGCAACTCAGCATTCTTTGTCCTCCAAACACGACGAGTTGAGTTTTTACCAAAAAGTTATATTTTGGTTTCATCTGACCATATGACATTCTCCCAATCCTCTTCTGGATCATCCAAATGCACTCTAGCAAACTTCAGACGGGCCTGGACATGTACTGGCTTAAGCAGGGGGACACGTCTGGCACTGCAGGATTTGAGTCCCTGGCGGCGTAGTGTGTTACTGATGGTAGGCTTTGTTACTTTGGTCCCAGCTCTCTGGGTGTGGTTCTGGGATTTTTGCTCACCGTTCTTGTGATCATTTTGACCCCACGGGGTGAGATTTTGCGTGGAGCCCCAGATCGAGGGAGATTATCAGTGGTCTTGTATGTCTTCCATTTCCTAATAATTGCTCCCACAGTTGATTTCTTCAAACCAAGCTGCTTACCTATTGCAGATTCAGTCTTCCCAGCCTGGTGCAGGTCTACAATTTTGTTTCTGGTGTCCTTTGACAGCTCTTTGGTCTTGGCCATAGTGGAGTTTGGAGTGTGACTGTTTGAGGTTGTGGACAGGTGTCTTTTATACTGATAACAAGTTCAAACAGGTGCCATTAATACAGGTATTGAGTGGAGGACAGAGGAGCCTCTTAAAGAAGAAGTTACAGGTCTGTGAGAGCCAGAAATCTTGCTTGTTTGTAGGTGACCAAATACTTATTTTCCACCATAATTTGCTAATAAAGTCATTAAAAATCCTACAATGTGATTTTCTGGATTTTTTTGTCATAGTTGACGTGTACCTATGATGAAAATTACAGGCCTCTCTCATCTTTTTAAGTGGGAGAACATGCAAAATTGGTGGCTGACTAAATACTTTTTTCCCCACTGTAGGTAGCCTGGTTGCCTACCTTAGTTGTGGGATCTTGACTCGCGTTTGGCTTGTTGTGTTTGTAGCCACTGTTTGAGCTTCACGTTTCCTTGTTTTGTTATTTTGTCAAGTGTTTATTCGTATTAATAAACATGTACGCATACCACGCTGCACCTTGGTCTGACCCGTCTCTCAACGATCGTGACAGAAGATCCCACCAAACACGGACCAAGCAGCGTGCCCAGGAGCAGCAGACACCCTGGACACAGGTGGGAAATACATTTTGGACTTGGGAGGAGATATTGGCAGGTAGAGGACCCTGGGCGAAGGAGGTAGCCCAGGTAGGAGAGGAGAAACGGCGACTTAAAAGGACTCGGTCACGAAGAAAGCCCGAGAAGCAGCCCCAATAAAAAAAAATTGGGGGGCACACGGGGTGGACGACGAGGCAGCAGGAGGCCGTGAAAGGGCGGATCTGCAGTTTAAGAGAGGAGTCCACCACATTACGGGGGCTGATAGCGGGGATAGAGCAGGAGAGATCCCTTCAAGAGGAGGCGCTGCAGGAGGCCCGTAGGGAGAAGGAAGTGGTGGATGCACGGAGAGAGGAGCTGGTCAGGCAACAAAAGGAGCGTGTGTTCATTGAGGAACCTAGGTATGCGGAGATACACACTGTGTCGCCAGTGCGCATTCACAGCCCAGTGCGTCCTGTGCCAGCGCCCCGCACGTGTCGTGCGAAAGTGGGCATCCAGCCAGGATGGGCTGTGCCGGCTCAATGCTCCTGGTCTCCAGTGCGCCTCCATGGTCCAGTATATCCTGTGCCAGTCCTACGCACTGTGTCACCAGTGCACGTTCACAGCCCAATGCGCATGTGCCGCGCGAAAGTGGGCATCCAGCCAGGACGGGTTGTGCCAGCTCTAAGCTCCAGACCTAGAGTGCGCCTCCACAGCCCAGTACGGCCTGTGCCAGCTCCTCGCACCAATGCAGTGGTGCATGTCGCCAGCCCGGTACGCCCCGCACCTGCTCCCCGCACCAAACCAGTGGTCCGTGTCGCCAGCCCGGTACGCCCCGTACCTGCTCCCCGCACCAAACCAGTGGTGCGCATATCCAGTCCAGTATGGCCCGTACCTGCTCCCCGCACCAAACTAGTGGTGCGTGTATCCAGTCCAGTATGGCCCGCACCTGCTCCCCGCACCAAACCAGTGGTGCGTGTCGCCAGCCCGGTACGCCCCGTACCTGCTCCTCGCACCAAACCAGTGGTGCGCGTATCCAGTCCAGTACGGCCCGTACCTACTCCCCGCACCAAACCAGTGGTGCGTGTCGCCAGCCCGGTACGCCCCGTACCTGCTCCCCACACCAAACCATTCCTGTAGACTTTCCGCGCATCCCAAACCATTGTGTGTTCCCAATTCAATTCCCAATTATTGAATTGGGGTCATGAGATGTTAACCAGGGAAGCCCCAACACCACGGGAAATGCAGGAGAATCAATCAAATACAAATGTAGTATCTCCTCATGACCCTCCTGCGTTTTCATCCTGAGCGGCGCTGTGACTTCCCTAATCAATCCTGACCCCAAAGGGCGGCTATCTAGGGCATGGATGGTGAGGGCACATCAACAGGTACAATAGGAATCCCTAACTTATAGGTGAATTGGCGATCGATAAAATTCCCAGCTGCGCCTGAATCTACTAGCGCCTTATGCTGGGAGTGAGGAGAAACCTCGGGAAACACAACTTTAATACACATATGCGCAACAGAGAGCTCTGGGTGAGTTGGGTGCCTACTCACCTGGAATTACTCATCAGTGCGCTGCCTACCGCCTCGATTCCTAGGAGACCCTTCCCAGCACCGACCAGCAGTGTGTCCTTTGCGGCCACAGTTGGGACGGCCTCCCTACTGGTCTCTCTCCTGGTCTCCCTAGCACCAGCACCTCCGAGCTCCATAGGGGTCGGCTCGGAAGTGCTGGGGGATGGAATGGACGGCCCTGAATCCGGACGTCCGCGGGTAGCCAACAGGGTATCCAGGCGAATTGACATGTCCACCAGTTGGTCGAAGCTGAGGTTGGTGTCCCTGCAGGCCAATTCCCGACGCACGTCCTCCCTCAGGCTGCATCTGTAGTGGTCGATGAGGGCCCTCTCATTCCATCCCGCGTTGGCAGCCAACGTCCGGAAGTCCAGCGCGAACTCCTGTGCGCTCCTCCTCCCCTGTCTAAGGTGGAATAGACGCTCACCCGCCGCTTTACCCTCTGGTGGATGATCGAATACTGCCCTGAAGCGGCGGGTGAACTCCGCATAGTTGACAGTAGCGGCATCTATTCCCCCCCCACTCGGCATTGGCCCACTCCAGCGCCTTGCCGGACAGACAGGAGATGAGGGCGGACACGCTCTCGTATCCCGAGGGCACCGGGTGGATGGTTGCTAGGTAGAGTTCAACCTGGAGCAGGAAACCCTGACACCCGGCCGCTGTGCCATCATAAGCCCTCGGGAGCGAGAGACGAATCCCACTGGACCCCGGAGGTGAAGCGATGGGCATCACCGATGGTGGTGGTATTGTTGGAGAAGGCGTAGGCAGACCCTCTCTTTCCCATCGCCCAATAGTGCTCACCACCTGTTCCATGGCGGTGCCGAGAGCCTGGATCATGGCTTCTTGGTGTTCGACGCGTTCCTCCATTGATCCAGCTGGCACCGCCGCTCCTGCTGACTCCATGAGTGGTGTGTGATTCTGTCAGTGTTTTGACGTGTATGCGGAAACGAAGTCAAGCGCAGGACACCGAACTACTGGAAGAACGTACTTTACTAAACACAGTAAAGAAAGTACAAAACAAACCTCCAAAACAGGGAGGAACAAATAACGCATGCCTCAGCACTGCCGACCTAACGGAAAACAATCACACACAATAACCAATGAGAGACAGGGGTTTATAAAGGGAATACAATATAACATGATGGGAAACAGGTGCAAACAATCAGGACAAACTAGACAAACACCGAAACATAGATTGGTGGCAGCTAGTACTCCGGGGACGACGAAGCCGAAGCCTGCCCGAGCAAGGAGGAGGGGCAGCTTCGGCTGATTCCGTGACATCTATCAAGGGTTGGAGCCCGTTCTGCCACGCTCATTGCCTGAAGTTGGGGCAACCTGCCCCGGGACGTCTTCCTGCGGGCTTGGAAAAAGCCTCGGACCTCTCCGCCATTCCCACGGAGTACCAGGACCTCCGGGAGGTTTTCAACAAGGCCCGTGTCACATCGCTTCCAACGCATCGGCCCTACGACTGCGTCATCAACCTTCTCCCGGGCACAACACCACCTCGGGCGGCTTTATTCCCTGTCGGGTCCGGAGACCAAGGCGATGGAAAGGTGCATTGAGGACTCCCTGGCTGCGGGGTGTATCCGTCCTTCTGCCTCCCCCGCCGGCGCAGGGTTCTTATTTGTGGAGAAGAAGGATTTATTTAGAATTCAAGGCACATTTAACCAGCATAGCTACCACAGCATTCTGCAGCAATACGCCATCCCATCTGGTTTGGGCTTAGTGGGACTATCATTTGATTTCAACAGGACAATGACCCAACACACCTCCAGGCTGTGTAAGGCCTATTTTACCAAGAAGGAGAGTGATGGAGTGCTGCATCAGATGACCTGGACTCCACAATCCCCCGACCTCAACCCAATTGAGAAGGTTTGGGATGAGTCGGACCGCAAAGTGAAGGAAAAGCAGCCAACAAGTACTCAGCATGTGTGGGAACTCCTTCAAGACTGTTGGAAAAGCATTCCAGGTGAAGTTGGTTGAGAGAATGCCAAGAGTGTGCAAAGCTGTCATCAAGGCAAAGGGTGGCTATTTGAAGAATCTCAAATTTAAAATATATTTTGATTTGTTTAATACATTTTTGGTTACTACATGATTCCATACGTGTTATTTCATAGTTTTGATGTCTTCACTATTATTCTACAATGTAGAAAATAGTAAAAATAAAGAAAAACCCTTGAATGAGTAGGTGTGTACAAACTTTTGACTGGTACTGTATATATATTTTTTAAACAGTCTTTACAACGTTATGCCCTCACTGACCACGTTTACATGCACACCAATATCCCGTTATTATTCGGGATACTGAAGTATTCTGTTTTTGAACATCATATCCCGTTTACAACAACCAGAAAAAGCTTGTATCCCGGTTATGAGAAACCCAGATAAGATACTGTGGCAGGTAAACCTGCGGTCTGCGCAGGCTCAGTTTCGCATATCATGGGTGTTGTGTGATGATGTTTTCATCTGACTGTCAAACAAATCACTTCAAAAAATAGGCTACCGGCGCAGTTTGATCCACCATAATTCCATAATCATTTATTTTGCTGATACTCCGTATTGGACCGTATAGCCTACTGGCTACGTTCACCCCTAATTTAGACAGGTTTCTGCTTATAGTTTCCGACATTTGGTAAGCAATATTATAATTTCTGACATTTGGTAGGCCATTTGTTTGTCAACCATAGTTAGATACATGCAGCTTCTCTTCTGTCATAACTTTTTGCCCCAGAAGACTCTAAAGTAATGCTCACCAGAATGTCTTACATCGATAGAATGAATGCATTAGTCATCTCGTTAACATACATAAAGTTGTTTGTTTTGTTTAGGGACTGGAAATGAAAAGCTGAGAAAATGATGAAACACGTTTCTGATAAGACTTCAGTTCGTCTTTGTGCACATTTTATGTTCTTGAAATACTGTCTGCTTGCATAACATTTTACATTTTAGTCATTTAGCAGATGCTCTTATCCAGAGCGACTTACAGTTAGTGAGTGCATACATTATTTATTTTTCATACTGGCCCCCCGTGGGAAACGAACAGTGTCAAAGACAACACATTACACGCACATTCACATTTTCTCAAGAGATGCTGAAAGAAATAAATCATATTTTTCCATTCCTGTTCCCGAGACAAAATTAACGTTTGTTGTATCAAGAAATGCATAATCCTGCAGGAGTTAATATTATATTACGCTACATGTGAGAGGTTATAGTCCTACAGTCAGTGTCCATGTTTCAGTTACTGTTCCATTTAACCCATTTGAGCTTAAATGAGGAATATTCTGTTTATTCACGGATACAGGGATACTCGTGAGCGGGATATCAATGGTGCATGTACTGTAGCTTATCCCGAATAAGACCTTAAGCGGGATATGAGCTACTATCCAGAAGTTTTTTTTGTAATTGGACATACAGTTCACATATAAATCAAATACAGTTCCATTATGCAATTATATTGACAATATCTCACCCATATCCCCACTCCCTTATCCTCCGCTCCACTCCCTCATCCTGCCTACTCCCTCTCCAAACAGTATGTTGCTAGCATACAAAAGCTGTCCTCAATCTTCGGCACGAAAGATGTCCAGTTCCAGTTATGATGTTGGGAAGTTATGATCAATACTGTGTGTGTGTGGTTTCTGAAAGTACAGAATAAAGAGGTATTATTAGTCATTAGAATAAAATATCAGGATATAGCAATAAATCAATATAACAAATAACATAATAACTGAAGAGCTTCACAAGGGCTCCACAAGGGGCAGGGCAGAGCTATGAAGACCAAATGAATACACAGGCCAATGCAATGGTCATGATAAGGCCAGGGCAGCTTCAAAGGATACAACATTAACATTGTTTTACAGAACTAATAGAACATGTTGAACTACATAAGCACAATTGAGTATAACACCATAAAGGTTATGAAATCAATACGTTGCGTGTCCACAGTTATAAAGGAATACACACAGAATACATTATGTTCCATACATAAATATGGTGTGCTACAGTAGAAATGACATAACATGATACACAGAAACTGTTATGATAAGGTAATGTAGTATCTGAGGAATTTATGACTTTGCTAATGGTTTCAAATTGTTTTAGAGGATGTTGACTCAGCTTAAAGGGAGCATCTGGGGAGTAGTTCTATAGGGGCACCATAAAGCCGAGGAAGTCTGTTAGGTGGTCTCCTGGGATTGGTTGGTAGGAAAAACCACCCATATTATATTACATAGGGCATAGGATATAAATACCATGTTTTGAACAAAGGAGGACAGAATAATCATATTTGAGATGGGGCGATTATTCTCCAGATATCTGCAGGTATCTGTAAATCGACGCTGTAACCCTTTGTTATGAATAAACCTTTATGATGAAAATACAGCGTCAGCGGTTCTCCTTGGTCTCACAGCATAATTTGCAACATTTTCTCGACACAACAAAATGGCGACGAGGAATTTGGGACGGTATTGCGTTATTTTCTCAGCGTTTCATTCATGGGCGCCGAGCTGACTTTCGCTCCGGAGTCCGGCAGATAAAGGGTGAGTTTTGTCACCACTTTGGGCTCTGGTTAGTTTGTGTGTGTGTGTGCGTTGAATGAATGCACCGTTAAGAACTTGCGCGTGTGCGTTGTTGAATATATGCTGTGGGATAGGAGTCCGTTCTAAATTTGTTTGCGCTGGTAAACAACGCAAAAAGGGGGAGTGTCTATAACTATTGAAGAATAGAGGGAATAAGGCCAGGAACTAAGATAAATGTGTACAAATTAGGACATTGCGAAAATACGGTAGCCCTCTTAATGAGGCGATCACTAGGATGGGCCGAAAATCCTAAAAACACGTTAGGTGTATTTAGGTGAGTCCAGGGGACTTGAGGCTGTGGTATATATATTCGGTTGCAAGTTACCGCTCAACATGTGGTTGACGAATCATATGATTGATGTGACCGCTCATTGAATTTCCGCGGACCTCGTGGCAGCCTAAATTTAGGAACAAAGGAATTTTACGGCGCAATGGAGGTAACATGCTACATGATACATGATACATGCTACATGCTACATGCTGCATGCTACCTTAGAGGTCCATGGGAATGGATTAAGCCTCTTAAACTGTGTAGAATAGTGTAGGATTTGTGTCCTATGGTTTGTGAGCTCTGTTAAGTGTTATTGTTTGTCTATGAGGGGTAAAAGAGAGGAAGTACAGCGGGACTGTTAACTTTCTGTTGTATAGCTTGGAGAGAGCTGGGAGAGAGCTCCGTCCACGCTGAAATCGTATTGGTGTATGGACTACGCATGCGCGTGATTTTATGACTTTAGAGTTACGTAGGGGTAAATATGCCACTCCCCTGCCTACACTGAGCTGCGGGGAGACGCAGACGAACGAAGAGAGAGAAGATTTGGAGACTAATAGTGTATTCTGTTTGTTAAATAGGCTGTTGTTTAATGATTAAACTGTTTTCTTGAGACCTATCGAATTGATAAACTAGAGATATGTTGACAGATTAAAAATAAAATAATAAAATAAATAAAATAAAATGTTATTGAGCTATTTATACTATTCCTGAGTTAATTCTTAGCGCGAATGTGACTAGAGAAATATTGAATGGTTGAAATAACTCAGTGTGTGCATAAAATACTAAAGTCTTGTCTGTTTCTTTGTTATTCTGTCATATGAGAGACGATAAGAGGAAGGAAAAGAGAGCGAGAGAGCGGAAGTGCTGACGTGTACATCACGCGACAGGGTGTGACGCGACAGAGTCTGCTGCGACAGGATCCAGTCAAATCAAGGCCAGTACTGTTCTATTTACAAAACGTACCTTCCCATACAGGATAATTTGTGTGCCTAGCATAATTGATGTTATGACAATTTGACAAGGACTTGGCAAAAGACTGATCAATTGATGAAAATAAGAATTGCATTTTTGAGTTTTTGTTCATGAGTGGGTTTGATTAGAGTTGTGTTGGGAATCGAGTACTGACATTATTCTGTAAAATTATAATAATTGGGTGCTTATTAAGCAATTGGTTTGTGAGTACTGTAGTGTTGCAGGATTATAGGTCTTTATTTTTTGGATTGCTCTGAAGTTGACTACTTTCATTTAATTTCCTGATTGGATGTGGTAAGATTGCCACTAATCAATAATTTGGTAAAATAAAATAAAATGAATAAATAAATAAATTGATGAATCAATAAATTGATTAATTAATTAATTTGGAGAGAAAAAAAAAAAAATAGGGAGGGAACCATAGGCTATATAGTCTAAAATAAAAATAATTCACAATAAAGGAATATAAAAATTTTTTTTGTTACAATGGGGAAAAAGGACATCAGAACTATGAAAGTAATTACACCTGTTGATATAGTTGAAAATAGTAAACCTTGCAATACCATTAACTAAAGGTTATCTGGAAAAGGGAATAAAAGTTGGCCTGACATTGAACAACCATAGCTAGTGGAAGGGAATCTTAACCCTGACGTCATCAACATGATGAAAGTGATTGAATAATAGAGAGAGGAAAAGCAGAAATGACCATAAAGATGAATCCAAAACTCCAAAAGTAGGAAGAAAACCGAGATGTCTGGAAACTAAGGGTGGAATAAGGTTCAGGAAGATGGAACTTGAAGATGAAGATGAAGAAGAAGATGATGATGATGATCAGAGTGATTGAGAAGAGATCATGGGTGGATATGACCCTGTGATCAGACGGAGGTTGGCCAGAGCGGAAAGAAGGGGTGATGGATGTTTGAAGAAGAAGAATACAAGATATTCCAGTTCTGATGAAAGCGAAGATGAAGACAGCGATAAAGATTTGGAGATTAAAGGGGCTTCATATTCAAGAGGATTTTATTCTACAATGATTAGTAAAGAAGAAATAGAAAGAGATATAGACTGATGTGTATTATGCCTGGATAAGGGGAATAATTTAGAAGAGAAAAAAAAGAACTGGAAGAACAACTCAAGAAGCTGAAGATACAGAAGAGAGGAAAAAACTGCTGAGAAAAGGATCCCAAGAATTGGAGGAGAAGAATAATACATTGAGGCCAAGGAAAGGGAGCACAAGTAAGAAGATGATGCAAGGTGTATCATTCAAGGACAAAACCTAGAATATAAGCCTTTGAAGAATACCGATATGTCAACAACAAGAAAGAACAGGACCAAGAAACTCTCAGAAAACTTGATGAAATACAACTGGGGGGAGAAGAAGAAGGAGAAGAAAAGCTTTGGTTATGAAGAATCAGTGTGCACTAAATCAACAATCACTGCTACAGCTTCAACTGAACAAGGTCAAATGCAATTGTACCAGCCACAAACAACTAGTGGTACAAGTTGTTTCATATCCATAGATAGTTTCTGGAAAGAAAGAATTTCAGAGGAAGATACAGGAGCAAGTGAAGATCATCTGGAGGACAGGTGAACCCTTATCGGGGCAAGGAGCAAGGATTCTAGGGGTGCCCAGAAGATCCGAAAGGGGGGTGTCAGCTGGTAGCATCAGGACCGGAAAAAGATCCAACAATTGAAGTGAAAACAAAGGACCATGAGAAGTGATGGTGAATAGCGGAACAGCTTTTATCTGTGTTCAGCCTGAAGAGGTTACACATCTCACTATGTAAAATCAACTAATTAGGATAGGGATTTGAGGGAGAAAAACAGTTGATTCCTCTTACGGAACCAATTGAGCTCTGCTATGAAAATTAAAAAAATTACAATACTCATACTGGTATCAGAACATATACCTATTGCATTGTTGGGAAGAGATGCATTGTGTAAATTGAACTGTACAATAAGATGTACACCAGACGGCTGTCTGGTAGAAGTGCCAAAGGAAAAGGTTTACCAATTGTTGATGATGACAGAAATGGATTTGTCTTTAGTATTCTGGATTGGAAATCTCAGTGAAGATTTTTTAAAGAAGGCTAAGGTTAGGAGAAGATTATAAAGGAGTAGGGTTTTTGGGAATCATATTTGCTTGAAAAGATATATATCATAGGAAGGAGGACAATCTGTCTTAAAAATAATGTTTACAGGGGGTGACTGTTATTCTTGGTTACATTCCTACACCAAGAGGTGAATAAGATGTCAAACTAGGCTAAAAGATGCTCAATCGTTTTCCAAGTCTGTGTGTAAAGAAGTCATAAGCAGGTGGGGATTACCCGATCACATGTCCTAAAATTAGTGGGAAAGGATTTTGTGAATAAATCAGTGAAATGGTTTTTCTAAAATTAGTGGGAAAGGAATTTGTGGATAAATCAGTGAAATGGT
This sequence comes from Coregonus clupeaformis, assembly GCF_020615455.1. NCBI lineage: Eukaryota > Metazoa > Chordata > Actinopteri > Salmoniformes > Salmonidae > Coregonus > Coregonus clupeaformis. The sequence goes on from NC_059226.1 coordinate 6,685,930, forward strand.
TTTTGAAAAAGTTAGGAGAAAAGTCAGATTTAAAAAAAAAGTTAGGAAAACTAGGGTTGAAGGAACTCTAGGACAGTCAGCTAAGCTTCAATGTTAGTAGGAAGAGAGAGAGAACAGTGGTGAAGGGACATTTAGAGTTCAGTGGGAAGATAGATATGGTAGGAGTTTAGATCTGTTAGGAGCAGTTGCATTGAGAAAGTATGCGTTGCTGAATGATAAGAGAAGATTGAGGGTGATTGTAGTATCTATATTTACAATTCCCAGCAGGAAGATCAAGGTGATTATAAGTGTATTTTTTTTTATCAACAGTTTGAAAGTGAGGGATTAGAGTTGGGACTGAGAGTTAATGTAGTGACACTAGTGGTGATAGATGGAAATACAAGTAAAGAGTTCAAAGCCTTAGGGAAAATAGATGAATCAACAACAATGACATCAACACTTCAGCATATTATAACAACAGTGAGAAGCAATTTAACTCTTTCAACATTGACAGTTATTAAAGCTATAAATATATCACATTTGATTACAAGGGAGCCAATCGCTCCAGCACCAATTTTAGAGGAAAAGACTGTCATCAGGGTTAGGATGGGTGATACAGCTCATCTTCCTTGTAGATGTGAGAGAAGGAATGTGTAGAGGTGAGGTTCCTCCCAGATGGAGAGATAATTATGGAGAAGAAGTGTTGTTATGAGGATAAGAAGTAGAAGCTGTTTCATCTAGTCAAAGGAAGTATATTTTGTACAACGATATGAAGTGGAAGAGGGTTATGAGTGATTGCTCACTTATTTTGAGTAATGTTACATGGAAAGATCAGGGAGAATATATGTGTACTTATCTAGTGCAAGCATTAAAATTTGTTCCGGTTAAGAATTATTGGTTAAAAGGCTATGTAACTCGTAAGATGACGCTCATGATGGAAGATTTGAAGTCTGTTGAAGCTTCCACAGTCACCAAGGGAGTTCAAGAGAAGTATATTACAGTAGCCACTCCAACAGTAAATACTACACAGAGGATATCTGTAACTTTCCCACTGGAAATAGTTAAGGGTGTTAATACATCAACTAAAGCAACTATTTTAATAGTAACTTTGAAAGAGGTTAATGGTAAGACGGCAATAACAAATGTAGGAAATATGACACAGACACCAACAACAACTTTTCTGAAACTAAAGGATGTAACAAGAGTGACTAAGGAGTTTATGATACGGATGGAGAGTGCTGTCAATGGTAGTAAGGATAGTGTTGAGATAGGAGAGCAGATGGTAGTAGAGAATGATGCAGATTCATCTGAAATAGTGCAGAATACTATCATGGAGGTACAGGATGAGTTCTTTGATTTTAATGAAAGACAAGAACATATATCTGATCAATACAGTTCGTTAGGGAAGAGAGAAACTAAATGGAAGGCATATGGATTTGATTTTTCTGTTTGGAAAATTAAAGATGGATGGGCAGGTAGTGGTCCTATGTAGCTCAGCTGGTAGAGCACGGCGCTTGTAACGCCAAGGTAGTGGGTTCGATCCCCGGGACCACCCATACACAAAAAAAAATGTATGCACGCATGACTGTAAGTCGCTTTGGATAAAAGCGTCTGCTAAATGGCATATTATTATTATTATTATAGGTAGGAATCTTTAGTTCAAGGAGTTACCTCATTCTGTAAGATCAGTGAGGAATCTTGAGGGTAAATGTCTGTTGAGAATTTCAGCATAAAGAAAATGGGGTTGAATCTTAGAAGGTAGCTAAACTTCTATCAAGTATGTGTAAATCTTATGTTTTATAAGGGATGTTGTATTAGCAGCAATCATTAAGAGAGAAAATAATGTAGTTGTGGAAACATTTGTTTAGGTATAGGTCTAAGTGTTATTGGTTAAATGAATTACCCTATGTGAATTTGTTAGATAGGAAGGAAAATCAGTTAATAGCGCTTCATGAAGCATTGGAGGTGAAACCAGTGAGGGCTAAAAGCTGTTTTTGTTCTAATAAAACATATGATGGAAAGGGATGTTTAGGGGAATATCAGATGGTGATGATTATATGATGACTTTGGGGTAAGCATGAACATAAGGTTAGTAATGAGAAATATAATGTAACTTTTGAGGTTTCATTTAGTAAGGAGAGAAGTTTTTGCATGGTAATGTGACTATTGGGGGATTTTAGAAACATCTGGGGTTTGTGGTGAGAGAATATATTCTTACCCTATGGATGGATAGGATGTTGTTACATGTTGAAGTTGAAGCTTCCATATGAGGTTTTTAAAATTAAAAGAGGGGAAGAAAGGGACATAGATAAATCTGATTATGAAAGAGAGAAGTTTCATAGTCTGGGAAGCCTACCATTGGAGGATAAGTCTAAGAGAGAAGTGGGGATTTTTCCATGGTATGGTGTAAAATTTTGAGAAGATCATATAGATAATATTACCTATAATTTGAAGGGTTTTGCAAATGAAACGATAAGAGGGTTTAACCTTCTGTCAAGACTCAAAGGAGTATTGATAGATAGATATCAATTTTGATTATCAAAGGTTTTCAATATTAGTGTGATTTTAGTATTTTGTTATGAATCAAAGGGGGGAAATAGAATGTGATTCATTTTATATATCATTTTTATATTTTTTGTTGATATTGATGTTTTAATTTGAATGTGTTGTTTTGCAAAAGATACTGTTTGGTCTTTTCTTTTCTTCCAGAAGCATATGGGGGAATATGTAGAGGGGATTCAAATGCTCAAACAAGGACAATATGAAGGGACAATATGAAAGGAGAATATGAATGGACTGGAGGAAGTGGAACAAGGAAGGTGTGGAAATGTGCCGATTCCATCATCGACGTTGCATTGGAAGTCGACACTGCTGAGGAGATGAAGTGTAGTGGACTACATTCAAGTGTCTGCAATGATATATAGACATATTTGCATGTGTAATACATAATTTGTGTCAGATTCTTTCTGTATACATTTTTGTAGAATGATATTTGCTGTTATTGGGTACATGTGGGAATCTCAGATGTTTTTGTTTATTTCGTGAATGCTTAGGGATATTGAGTCTAGGCAGGGATAGAGAGAATCCACAGGAGGGTTCGATGGGTTGACCAGCCTGAATGTGGACGTTTTGGATTGTATTTTGTTTGCTGAGGCTTTCATGTGTATTCAAATTGCATCATAGTTTCAAATGCATTGATAAAGATTTATGAATTGATCTGGAGTACTTAGGTGGTTGCCTGGGGCAGAGGGGCCGTGAGAGAATTTTACTGTCTTGATTGATGGAGGGATATTTGGAAAGAAAGCTGCCAGACAGGTTTTTCGCTCTCACACTCCATAAAGATTTGTTCATATTTCATAGAAATGTATTCACACTCCATAAAGATTTGTTCATATTTCATAGAAATGTATTTACACTCCATAGAAAAATTTGTTTTTGGTTTATTGTTAAAGATACTCAATAAGAGAGATTGTTATTTGTCATAATTCTATTCTTTTTGTTTTCGAGACTTAATTTGTCTCGAAGGGGGGAATATGTAGTATCTGAGGAATTTATGACTTTGCTAATGGTTTCAAATTGTTTTAGAGGATGTTGACTCAGCTTAAAGGGAGCATCTGGGGAGTAGTTCTATAGGGGCACCATAAAGCCGAGGAAGTCTGTTAGGTGGCCTCCTGGGATTGGTTGGTAGGAAAAACCACCCATATTATATTACATAGGGCATAGGATATAAATACCATGTTTTGAACAAAGGAGGACAGAATAATCATATTTGAGATGGGGCGATTATTCTCCAGATATCTGCAGGTATCTGTAAATCGACGCTGTAACCCTTTGTTATGAATAAACCTTTATGATGAAAATACAGCGTCAGCGGTTCTCCTTGGTCTCACAGCATAATTAGCAACGTTTTTTCGACACAACAGTAATAAGGCACTTACTTTGATAGGAACGCACACAGTAATTATTAGTAAGGAAAACAACAGTGAAGGCAATGCGGGTGCCAGCCATAAAATGCGCCAGGGGTAAAAAGTTTGGGCAGGTTCTGTTCTGAATGGAGATGCCAAATGTCTGCATACTCGCCCTACATTAGCATAGCATGCCTCAAACGTAAGTTGTCCGCAACAGTGAAATGGGATACTTCTATGTGAATTAATGAGGAGGCAGAACGCACCTCATTTCAAATTGTTCTTAGAAAATCATGTTGAAACATAGCCTATAGATAATTAGCAGGCAGTGTGCCTTGGTTTGAGGGCAGCGTGGGTTAACTGTCCTGTTGCATAACAATCACATTTCAGAACAGTGAGTGAATTCTGATATCATGCGCATAAGAAAACTCACGCTGGGGGGCCATTAGAGATACAGTATTTGGAACTCAAACATGAAAAGGTTAATGTTGTGTGAATGAGTACTCACTTCACCAGTCATGCCAGGAGATTTGAAGAGAAATCAGGCTGTCCTACTTAAACAAGGAAGTTACTGTGGGGTCCAGGATAGCCTCTGGCATCAGACAGGATTGATGGCAGGTGGTACCAAAGTTTTCCCACAGGTGTCACACTGGTGCACGTCTTTCAGGGGGCTAGACATGTACAACAGGGTACATATTGTCATAGGCATATATTCTCCATCCTCTCTCCTGTTTCCTATTTCCTGTTCCTGACTGCTCCTGGCAGCATGGCCTTTTCTCAATTGCATAATGCTTGCGTCCTCTCTCCTCGCCTCCTTTTCAAAACCCATTGGAGAAGGTCAGAGGGGAGAGACCTCTGGCTATCTCACCCAATGGGTTTTGAGATGGAGGCGAGGAAAGAGGAGAGAGGACGTGAGGATTATGTATTGAGAAAAGGCCCCTGAGTCTCACCACAGAGCTAGGAATCCCTGGGTCCTCCAGCGCTGTGGACCCAATTCCTGCAGGGCCAGTTGAGTGGAGTTGTATGCCAGTGGAGGGTGGTGTTGACCAGTACAAGCTGCAGAGGCTTCCTCCTTGGGCTGTCCTGGCAGCATATGTAGCGGGAGAAGGATGCATGGTACGTCTTGTTGAGTGTATACCAGATGGTTGACGGCTGAGGAGAGGTATCCCACCCACACAAACACAGTCAGCAGCCCCCCCCCCACCCCCGCACACCACCGACAGTATGTTGGTAAAGAAGAATGGACACCACATGACCAAAAACAGGAAGAAGACCATGCCCAGGACCTTGGAGGCCTTCTGCTCGTTGCTTTATGACTGCATGATGTAATGCCTTTACCGCGGATCCACCCAGGTCTGATGACCCCTCCTCCTACCCCTCCCGTGTCGCGGCTGAGCGAAAGCCTGAAGAATTGCTTCTCTGAGGAGAGTGACGCCTGGGGGAAGAAGCCCAGGGTCAAGGTGGCGCTCCATTTGGGCTGGGGAACCAGCTGGTCCAGGCAGAGGGTAGCTTCAGTCTGCAGGGCAGGAAGTAGGTGACCACCATGATGGTGAGGGGGACGAAGAAGGCCATGAAGGAGCCCACCAGGACAAAACTGTCATCTCTCAGCAGGCAGCTGCCGTCTTTGAACACCTTGGTGTGGTCCCGCAGGCCTAGGACAGGAATGGGCATGGAGATACCTACAGAGACAAAGAGAAAAGAGAGAGGTTAGTTTAGTATGTGGTTTGTGTTTGTTTGTGTTTGTGCATGCGTGTGGTCATGTGTATGTGTGTGTGTATCACTTCTTATTTAATCATCTTCGTCATAAACAGACGTTAAACATGGAACGTGCATTGGAAACTAACATACAGTACTTCTGGTCCCTTTGGTGGAAGAGTCTATCGAGACAAGAGTTTTGTATTTGTGGTATAAGGCAGGATGTAGAGGAGGCCTGTCAATGAAACCAGTGACCTATAAATTATATGAATGTGTATGATAAGTTGATATAAGTTTGGATAATAAGCTTTGATATAACATTATATTGTGGTTCCGTACATAAATATAAAAAAATATGCCATTTAGCAGAAGCTTTTATCCAAAGCGACTTACAGTCATGCGTGCATACATTTTTTTGTGTACGTGTGGTCCCGGGGATCGAACCCACTACCTTGGCGTTACAAGCGCCGTGCTCTACCAGCTGAGCTACAGAGGACCACATCAATGCCCATCATATGATATAAAGGAGTGGTATGGAGAACGTGGGTTATGTTAAAGTGTAGTGGAGAAGTATATGTTTTAATGAGAGGCTTGACTTTGAAGGGGTTTTCTGAAGGTTAGAGAACCGGTGAGGATACAATGACAGGAAGGTCAGTGTCCTTGAAACTACAATCTGATCTGTTTTTTTGGTTCCGATAGGAGTATGTTTGAAGAAGTTGATTTGTGTTGAGTGAGGATCGTTAAACAAAACACGAAGGGATTGTTTGATGTGAGTATCTAGGAGTTTCTAACGTTCTATATGGAGTATGTGACGATGTGAAAATAGGATGAATTTTATGTGTGTAATCGATTACTAGAGAGGTGATATAGTAATAATTTGAATAATATGTACAGTGAGGGAAAAAAGTATTTGATCCCCTGCTGATTTTGTACATTTGCCCACTGACAAAGAAATGATCAGTCTATAATTTTAATGGTAGGTTTATTTGAACAGTGAGAGACAGAATAACAACAAAAAAATCCAGATTGTCAAAAATGTTATACATTTATTTGCATTTTAATGAGGGAAATAAGTATTTGACCCCTCTGCAAAACATGACTTAGTACTTGGTGGCAAAACCCTTTTTGACGTTGTAGTTCAGACGTTTCTTGTAGTTGGCCACCAGGTTTGCACACATCTCAGGAGGGATTTTGTCCCACTCCTCTTTGCAGATCTTCTCCAAGTCATTAAGGTTTTGAGCCTGACGTTTGGCAACTCAAACCTTCAGCTCCCTCCACAGATTTTCTATGGGATTAAGGTCTGGAGACTGGCTAGGCCACTCCAGGACCTTAATGTGCCTCTTCTTGAGCCACTCCTTTGTTGCCTTGGCCGTGTGTTTTGGGTCATTGTCATGCTGGAATACCCATCCACAACCCATTTTCAATGCCCTGGCTGAGGGAAGGAGGTTCTCACCCAATATTTGATGGTACATGGCCCCGTCCATCGTCCCTTTGATGCGGTGAAGTTGTCCTGTCCCCTTAGCAGAAAAACACCCCCAAAGCATAATGTTTCCAACTCCATGTTTGACGGTGGGGATGGTGTTCTTAGGGTCATAGGCAGCATTCCTCCTCCTCCAAACACGGCAAGTTGAGTTGATGCCAAAGAGCTCGATTTTGGTCTCATCTGACCACAACACTTTCACCCAGTTCTCCTCTGAATCATTCAGATGTTAATTGGCAAACTTCAGACGGGCCTGTATATGTGCTTTCTTGAGCTGGGGGACCTTGCGGGCACTGCAGGATTTCAGTCCTTCACGACGTAGTGTGTTACCAATTGTTTTCTTGGTGACTATGGTCCCAGCTGCCTTGAGATCATTGACAAGATCCTCCCGTGTAGTGCTGGGCTGATTCCTCACCATTCTCATGATCATTGCAACTCCACGAGGTGAGATCTTGCATGGAGCCCCAGGCCAAGGGAGATTGACAGTTATTTTGTGTTTCTTCCATTTGCGAATAATCGCACCAGCTGTTGTCACCTTCTCACCAAGCTGCTTGGCGATGGTCTTGTAGACCATTCCAGCCTTGTGTAGGTCTACAATCTTGTCCCTGACATCCTTGGAGAGCTCTTTGGTCTTGGCCATGGTGGAGAGTTTGGATTCTGATTGATTGCTTCTGTGGACAGGTGTCTTTTATACAGGTAACGAGCTGAGATTAGGAGCACTCCCTTTAAGAGTGTGCTTCTAATCTCAGCTCTTTACCTGTATAAAAGACACCTAGGAGCCAGAAATCTTTCTGATTGAGAGGGGGTCAAATACTTATTTCCCTCATTAAAATGCAAATCAATTTATAACATTTTTGACATGCGTTTTTCTGGATTTTTTTGTCTCTCACTGTTCAAATAAACCTACCATTAAAATTATAGACTGATCATTTCTTTGTCAGTGGTCAAACGTACAAAATCAGCAGGGGATCAAATACTTTTTTCCCTCACTGTATGTATTAACTTGCTCACCCAAACGTAGACGTACGTCAGGGGTGGTAAATAATAAATACAGGTTTTCTGAGTTTGAGACGTTGATGGATCATTTGATAGAGATAACGTTTAAGAAATGAACTGCCCATAAGGAGTGGAAGTTATAGACATAACGTATAATATAGTACAAAGACAATTTGGGGTTTCCATTAAACTAATTATCATTGCGGAGGTAAGGTGATGTAGTGAAGGAACTTCGTTTTGTATCGGATGGTGAGAAGATAAGCCAGTATAATTGCGCAATTTGTGGGATTTCATTGTCATTTCAATAGCATTGGGGCAATGGCATAGAGTAAACAAATCTGGGTTTCTGAGTGTAATTCTACTGTTGGTATGTGTTGCTTAGATAGATACTACAAAGTATTTGGTTTGGTGATGTAGAATGGAAGATTTATCAGTGTGCTGGGTTCAAATGGAAAGACTCACTTATTTAACAGGAATAGCGAGATGATTTCGAGGTAGACATTTTTGGGGGGTTGCATAATGGTGTGCTAGATTAAACGATTGAGAATGGTGGCGTAACGTCTATCAATTAATTGGATATTGATAATATGGATATAAATTCAATATATGCTTGTCAACTACAGCAAGTGTTTGGTTTGTTACTTGTAGCCTACTTAGAAAGGACAGTTACCAGATCTGCTGACTTCTAGTAATGGCGGATTGGTATTATCTTCGTTGATAAAGGGGATAATAATAGTATAGTATAGGGACGACGCACAGGGAAGCGGGTGTCTTATCTTAATGGAAAGTGAAGCAAGGGGACAAAGAGAATAAAAAGAGTATTAAAAAAACACCACGGATAATGAAGCAGTATTGGAAGGGAGCAGAGTATGAAAGATAACATCAACTGAGGAATATAGGAACTTGTAGCTGAGGTCACTACAGAGATATTACTGACACAATATCATAACAGATAAACTGAACCAAACATGAAGCTACTCGAGCAATCGATTGTTAAAGTTGTCAAGTTAGTTTTAACCCTATGATAGAGGGAAAGGCAGAACGCTGTTTGAGAATGGTTTTTATTTGTTGTTTGGAGAGTTTCTAGGTGTTGATCTGTGGGTGTTAGCAACTGGGGTTAGCTGAACGTGAGAGAGCTGTAAGTGTCATTATGGGTTACGTTTAGTGTACACGGATCAATGGTTGCTCCGGAGAAGGATGTCAAAAGGGTGTTACCGATGGGATATGGCTAGCTAGTTAGTGGTGTTAACTAGTAGAGTTTAGATTGGTTTTTTGACTTGCTCTGCAAGGTCGCGCCTTTTGTTGAATGACGAGTAATGGTGCTTCGAGGGTGACTGTTGTTAATGTGTGCAGAGGGTACCTGGTTGAAGCCCATGTAGGGAAGGAAGCAAAACTGTTTAATTGATAAGATTATCCTACCAACCCATGACGGATAGGATAACATAGTATATTTTTATATTTTAGCAGACGCTCTTATCCAGAGCAACTTACAGTAAGTGAGTGCATATATAATTTTTTTATTTTTCATACTGGCCCCCCGTGGGAATCAAACCCACAACCCTGGTGTTGCAAACGCCATGCTCTACCAACTGAGCTACATCCCTGCCGGCAATTCCCTCCCCTACCCTGGGCCAATTGCGCGCCGCCCCATGGGTCTCCCGGTCACGGCCGGCTACGACAGAGCCTGGATTTGAACCAGGATCTCTAGTGGCACAGCTAGCACTGCGATGCAGTGCCTTAGACCACTGCGCCACTCGGGAGGTCATTAAAGTGGCATCTCTGTGAATAGAGGTTTTATGTGTTTTGACTATAACTTAACAATAATTTGTAACCTGCTAAAATACCGTTAGATAGAAAGACAGCGGTAGAGGATAAAATAGATTTTCTGTGTTAAAAAGAAAGTAGGTTAATTGGGAGATGAGAAATGTTGCATTGGATTGTTTAAGTAGACTGGTATTAAAATATTTATTTCTAGAAAGGTCAATGAAAATATGTTATTATGTAGTAGTGGTTTGTGGATATAATTTACTAATGCCATGATTTAGTAAACGGGTGAAAGAGAGTCGTGCTAGTTGTGCTATATCGGGATGTAAAGGACGCAGAGGGTAATGTGGAGCAGACATCTAGACAGTTTAATAGGGAACGTTCTGTGACAATTTGTAATTATTATTATTAAATTCTATAGTTTGTTTAAACACCAGTGAGTTATGCAGAAAGTTAATTAATTCTTAAACGATCATCTGTTTCTGGTACGTTGAACAATGGGAGGTAGTTATTACTATTAGGCTGAAGGAATAGTAAACATTTTTTGTACGTTCTGAAGTTATTAAACAATAGGTTGGTATTTTAAAACATCAATGCAACAAGTGGAGATGATTACATTACCAAAAAGGGGTTATAGGTTTAGAGAGAAGGTGTAGTCAACTCAATGAAACGTGGTATGTTAAAGAAGGTGTAGGAGATGGTCTCAAACAACTTTTTAATAGACGCTTGGAATATCATTGATTCTTTATGCGTAGTAAGTGATTATATTTGTGAATGTCTCAAATAGTATGTTTAGAGGGGTGACAGGAACAATCTAAGGGGTAAGTCATCCAGTAACGACACCATGATGATTTGATATGGGATAAAATGAAGCTGATTTTGGAGGTGATAATCATTGTGAGACTTAAAAGGAATGAGGTATAAAGAGTAATCATTAAAAAAAACTCATTGTAAACTCAAAGAATCTTGAGTGGTTTTCATCTTTTGAGAGATTTTATGTAATCTTCTGGAGTAGTTATGAGGAATTAGATTGAAACAAACGATTATTGATGTGAGGTAGGATTATAATTGAATGTTAACGAAATATATACTTTCTCTTCCATTTACAGTGAGCTCCATAATTCATTGGACAGTGACCATTTTTTTGTTATTTTGGTTCTGTACTCTAGCACTTTGAGTTTGAAGGGATACAATGGGGGTGAAGTGCAGACTGTCAGCTTTAATTTTAGGGTATTTTCATACATATCGGATGAACCGTTTAGGAATTATAGAAGCTTTTATACATGGTCCCCCCATTTTCGGGCATCAAAAAACATTGGACAGTTTAACATAATGTAGAATAAAGTAATCATTGTTAATATTTGGTTGCATATCCTTTGCATGCAATGACTGCTTGAAGTCTGCGATGCATCGCCATCACCAGACGCTGGGTATCTTCCCTGGTGATGCTCTGCCAGGCCTGTACTGCAGCCATCTTCAGTTCCTGCTTGTTTCGGAGACTTATTGCCTTCAGTCTCCTCTTCAGCATGTAAAATGCATGTTCAATTGGATTCAGATCTGGTGATTGACTCGGCCAGTCAAGGATTTTCCACTTTTTGACCATCAAAAACCCCTTCGTTGCTCTAGCAGTATGTTTAGGGTAATTGTCTTGTTGCATGATGAAGTGCCGTCCAATGAGTTTGGAGGCATTTGGTTTTATCTGAGCAGATAAAATATTTCTGTAGACTTCAGAATGCATTGTTCTACTTCTGTCTGCAGTCACATCATCGATGAAGACAAGTGAGCCTGTTCCACTGGCAGCCATACAGGCCCAAGCCAAAACACCCCCTCCACCATGTTTCACGGATGAAGTGGTATGCTTTGGATCATGGGCATTTCATTTTTTTCTCCATACTTTCCATCACTCTGGTACATGTTAATCTTTGTCTCATCTGTCCACAATACTTCTTTCCAGAACTCTTGGGGCTCTTTTAGGTGCTTTTTAGCAAACTGTAATCTCGCCTTTCTGTTCTCCAGGCTTATCAGTGGTTTGCATCTTGTAGTGTACCCTCTGTAGTCCTGCTGGTGTAGTCTTCTACGTATGGTAGACTTTGACACATCTACACCTGCATCCAGGAGAGCGTTTTTGATCTGTTGGGCTGTTGTCAGGGGGGTTTTCTTCACCATAGAGAGTATTCTCCGGTCATCCACTACAGTGGTCTTCCTCGGTCTACCGGGTTTTTTGACATAATTGAGTTCACCGGTTGTTTTTTTCTTGTTAATGATGAACCAAACTGTTGACTTGGGCATGGCCAGGGTTTTTGCAATGTTTTGAATTTCCTGATTTTCGTTTCTGAGCCTTATGACGGCCAGCTTCATTTGCATTGACACTGCTGTCTTCCTCATGTTGTCAGACCCAACAACAACCTCCAAAGGCAATAGCAAAGTCTAGAATCAATACTATTCATCAACAGCTCTCCTGCATTCACTAACGACACAAATGAATACACCTGCCTAACGACACACATCTGTGAAGCCAATTTAACAAATACTTGTAGTACCTTAAAATGGGGGGACCATGTACAAAAGGTGCTGTCATTTCTAAATGGTTCATCCGATATGTATGAAAATACCCTCAAATTATACCCTCATTGTCATTGTATCCTTTCAAACTCAAAGTGCTAGAGTACAGAACCAAAATAACAAAAAAATTGTCACTGTCCAATGAATTATGGAGCTCACTGTAAATGGGGATTTCCTTATATCTCATTGGGATGTTTCCTAAGTCTGTGGGCTAGGTGGCGCAGTTAGCTCGGAGAGCATTATATAAAGTGAGAGATTTTCTATGGAAGTCATTCAGATGGCAGGAGGCTACGTCCGTACCGCGTGTCATTGAATCCAGTACTGTTACCATTAAATAATGACTGAATCAAATCTCCATCTAAGTGTCGACTACTCTCTTGCATCCTGAACTTCTCGATACCAGAAACTCATCATAACACCTACGTTGCGTCTCACAAAGACACGCGGTTGGAACCAAAAATCTCAAATTTCAACAAAAAAATATCTCAAAAAGGATACATTTCCACCGGTCTAATGTCCATTGCTCGTGTTTCTTGGCCCAAGCAAGTCTCTTCTTATTATTGGTGTTCTTTAGTAGTGGTTTCTTTGCAGCAATTCGACCATGAAGGCCTGATTCACACAGTCTCCTCTGAACAGTTGATGTTGAGATGTGTCTGTTACTTGAACTCTATGAAGCATTTATTTGGGCTGCAATCTGAGGTGCAGTTAACTCTAATGAACTTATCCTCTGCAGCAGAGGTAACTCTGGGTCTTCCTTTCCTGTGGCGGTCCTCATGAGAGCCAGTTTCATCATAGCGCTTGATGGTTTTTGCGACTGCACTTGAAGAAACTTTCAAAGTTCTTAAAATTTTCCTGATTGACTGACCTTCATGACTTAAAGTAATGATGGACTGTTGTTTCTCTTTGCTTATTTGAGCTGTTCTTGCCATAATATGAACTTGGTCTTTTACCTGACTGAGAGTCATGATGAAGGGCTAGCTAGCCCTAAGATTCAAAGAGAAAATGCTTTACAATCAGATTTTGATCTGTTATGCACCAAAACAGATGCATACAAATCTGATTGTAAAACATCTTCTCTTGAGTCAGATATTTGGCTTGCTAGTTAAGTTAGCCAGCTAATGTTAGCTCAGTGAAAGCAAGGATATGGAGGTTCATGTCGGAGCTAACGTTAGCTCAATATTGACAAATACATTAGCTACTTACCCGTACATGGTGATCCACGCTTGCTTCTGGGACTGTCAGTGGCAACTCAAGTGTTGGAACTGCATCAGGCTTCAGTACAAGAAACTTGGCATACCCCAAAATGTGCTCTGCAAATGGCACTCTTTGTGGTCAACTTCGGTGCATCCTGAGCTTGGGAAATGAATGTAACCCACTTCTCCCTTAAATCTTCCTTTTTAGGGAAGTTAAACAACTGCTGTAAATTGCTTTTAGAGCCAAAGACACAGTAACGAGCCATTTTTGCTTACCGGTAACTAGCTAGCTATCTGACCTGTTGCTTGCTGAATCCAAAGATATGGTGGGGACTGACAGGTAATGCGCTGTACACATTCAAATTAGGGTGGGGAATGAAGTATATACAAAGCATATCATCGGACGTATTAAAATGAGTAAGTGAGCTGACATCACATCACCTGAGGCAAAGCAAAACCGTGTGATTCAGACTCTAGTCACGTGATTGGATTTTAAGATACAGCTCAAAAGACAGAGCAGTAATATAGATTTTTCAGACTTTGTTCGAAGATTTGTTTTGCCTTAGTTAAAATGCTAATTAACTTCAATATAAGTGCAGTTTTCACTGTGCATTCCCTTTAATCAAACTGTCCAAAACTGATAACTACTGAAACAAAGTATGTAGTGTCTAGTTAATGTACACTACCGGTCAAAAGTTTTAGAACACCTACTCATTCAAGGGTTTTTCTTTACTTTGACTATTTTCTACATTGTAGAATAATAGTGAAGACATAAAAACTATGAAATAACACATATGGAATCACGTAGTAACCAAAAAACTGTTAAACAAATCAAAATATATTTTATATTTGAGATTCTTCAAATAGCCACTCTTTGCTTTGATGACAGCTTTGCACACTCTTGGCATTCTCTCAACCAGCTTCATGAGGTAGTCACCTGGAATGCATTTCAATTAACAGGTGTGCCTTCTTAAAAGTTAATTTGTTGGATTTGTTTCCTTCTTAATGCGTTTGAGCCAATCAGTTGTGTTTTGACAAGTTAGGGGGGTATACAGAAGATAGCCCTATTTAGTAAAATAACAAGTCCATATTATGGCAAGAACAGCTCAAATAAGCAAAGAGAAACGACAGGCCATCATTACTTTAAGACATGAAGGAAGGTCAGTCAATACGGAACATTTCAAGAACTTTGAAAGTTTCTTTAAGTGCAGTCGCAAAAACCATCAAGCGCTATGATGGAACTGTCATGAGGACCACCACAGAGGATAAGTTCATTAGAATTACCAGCCTCAGAAATTGCAGCCCAAATAAATGCTTCACAGAGTTCAAGTAATAGACACATCTCAACATCAGCTGTTCAGAGGAGACTGTGTGAATCAGGCCTTCATGGTTGAATTGCTGCAAAGAAACCACTACTAAAGGACACCAATAATAAGAAGAGACTTGCTTGGGCCAAGAAACACGAGCAATGGACATTAGACTGGTGGAAATGTATCCTTCTGTCTGGAGTCCAAATTGGAGATTTTTGGTTCCAACCGCCGTGTCTTTGTGAGACGCGGTGTGGGTGAACGGATGATCTCTGCATGTGTATTTCCCACCGTAAAGCATAGAGGAGGAGGTGTTATGGTGTGGGGGTGTATACATTTGACATCAATTTATGTTGAAAGGTAAAACCAAATCTAATATGGATGTGGCTGTAAATACTGTATAATCATTCTCTATCAACCAGTGTGCTTCAATAGTACAAAGTGGAAAGAGTCACTCGATGTGCTACCATTTGGATTTATAGTGTAGTGTACAATGCACTGCGGAAATACCTGGGTTGTATATAACAATATTCTAAAAAGTATCTGAATTTCATTGATACACTGTAAGCTGATGAATTTCAGGCAGAGAGACAGGCGATACTGTATCAGTTCACACGTCAACTAGAAAAGGTGATCTTGTACTATGTTGCATGGGGCAGAAATGGCATACAACACTGTGCTACGTTTTTACAGTAGCCAACATGCTCTACAATACCCTATTTCTGATGATTTGTCCTACGTATGTATTGTATAACGATAATGAAACTGTAAGACTAACATATTTCTCAGTCATACTTCACATAGCACATTCATAATTTAAACTGGATATCCTATTGTGTATATATCAGTTATACATACTACTTTCTTCTACTTACTTGTTATTTTTTATTCGACTTTAATTGATATTGATATTTATACTGCACTGTTGAGGGAGCTTGCAAGTAATAATTTCGCTGCACCGTTTATACATGCTATAAACTGTGTAGGTGACAAATAATCTTTGATTTGATTTAGGAGCAGCAGCGGGATCTCAATAGGACTGAGACAGAGGGGGTAATCTCCCAGAACTCCACAGCCTGCAAAGTCACTTACAAGCAGGGTATACTGTGTATGGTGGGCCAATGAAGATATTGATATCTTCACATATTTGTTCACTGTGGGTTTATTCCCCACCTGAATTATATAGAACCACTTTTGTATTTTCCAAAGCTTTTGTAATAGAGTCCCTCTGTCCCTCTCATCAACAGTGCAAGTGTTAACAGATTACGATCAATTGACAATCAGGGAGGATACATTTTCTATCGATGGGAATCAGCATGGTGAGGAAAAGTGTTCCCTATAAGCCAGATGCATGTTGGGGCCCAGGGGAGAGGACAGGGCTATTATTGTAGTTATTGAAAGAGTGCACAGCCCCACTAAACATTAATTGACCATTAGTCACGTCACACATTTAATTGAATCTGCGAGTTTATTACTTACAGAGTGTTTGCCGGGCATGTTGACTGAGACGGCCCCTGGATTAGCTTGTACCTGAGAGGCCCTATCAAAGGGACCAAGTGCATCTTGGGGGAAAAAAAGAGGCTATGATGGCCAATGTTATTAATCTGTGAATGATAGCTCCGATCTAGCCCTTGTCGACATATACTGAGTAACTGGCTTCCATTGGTAATTCCATTGTAAATAGAAGTCGTTAACATTATAACCTTCACATAATGTTTTTGTGTAGCTCTTTATTGGTCATTTTTTGAGCAATTAGAGGTTGCTGAAGCAGTTTGAACTGATACCTCATAGAGCAATAGCCTCCTTAGATTTGAAGAGACAACAACTACAAATTGATTGTTCATCGGAAGACCAATACAAAGATTTAAGCACAGCTTACTAACTGTAGATCATGTGCATATACTCTATTCTACTCTAGTTTCCATACAAACCATACAACCACCCCATTGATAATTACTATGATGTTGTGTTTTGTCTGCTTCAATATGCTACAGTTTTATTCTGTAATGTCCATTTTGGTGAAACTCTATTTTCATTTAGCCAGTAGAAATGTACACTAACCAACTGTTCAGTATTTTACTGATAGCCTATACTGCATACATTCACTTGCACTTTCTTTATTTTATTTTGTTATTTTTAAATTAAAAAAAAAAACTTTTTATTTATAAAAAATAAAAAAAATCACTTGCACCTGCACAACTCTTCAAATCATACTTTATATAAATGTCGTTATCTGCATGACTAATACTTAACTTGGTATGGTTGATTAAATGCCTAAAGGTATCCACCTGTAAATTAAAAATTTATCGTTATGAATCCAAATAATCTTAATGTTTAATAAAAATATTCTCACAACGCTTACTGTGAAATGATGATAGAATGCATCATAAGATTCATGAGTTAAATTAAACCGGCTTATTCGTTTTCCAACAGCTCATTCGTTTTCCAACCCCAGTCTACCATTCTGTGTCTATATTTATGTGACGGCTCATATTATCATTATTATTTGTGCAATAAACAGTCAAATTCATAGTTGCGGCCAAATACACTGAACAAAATATAAACGCAACATGCAACAATTTCTAAGATTTTACTGAGTTACAGTTCATAAAAGGAAATCAGTCAATTGAAATAAATTCATTAGGCCCTAACTTATGGATTTCACATGACTGGGAATACTGATGAGCATGTGTTGGTTACAGATACCTTTAAAAAAGGTAGGAAAACCAGTCAGTATCTGGTGTGACCACCATTTGCCTCATGCAGTGCGACACATCTCCTTCACATAGAGTTGTCCCACTCCTCTTCAATAGTTGCGAAGTTGCTGAATATCGTCTGGAACTGGAACACGCTGTCGTACACATCGATCCATGTCTGGTGAGTATGCAGGCCATGGAGGAACTGGGACATTTTCAGCTTCCAGGAATTTTGTACAGATCTTTGCGACATGGGGCCATGCATTATCGTGCTGAAACATGATGTGATGGCGGCAGACGAATGGCATGAAAATGGGCCTCAGGATCTCATCATGGTATCTCTGTGCATTCAAATTGCCATCGATAAAATGCAATTGTGTTCGTTGTCCGCAACTTATGCCTGCCCATACCATAACCCCATCACCACCACGGGGCACTCTGTCACAACCTTAACATCAGCAAACCATCTGCCCGGGACAGTTGAACCGGGATTCAACCGTGAAGAGCACACTTCTCCAACATGCCAGTGGCCATCGAAGGTGAGCATTTGCCTACTGAAGTCGATTAGAATGCAACTTGCATTCATGTCAAGACCCTGGTGAGGACGACGAGCATGCAGATGAGCACGCTTCCCTGAGACGGTTTCTGACAGTTTGTGCAGAAATTATTCTGTTGTGCAAACCCACAGTTTCATCAGCTGTCTGGGTGGCTGGTCTCAGACGATCCCGCAGGTGAAGAAGCCAGATGTGTAGGTCCTGGGCTGGCGTGGTTACACATGGTCAGCAGTTGAAAGTACACCCTCCCTACAATCAAAGATGGGGGAAGTTTGATAATGCTGTGGGGTTGCTTGGCTGCCTCTGGCACTGGGGGCCTAGAAATTGTGCAAGGCATCATGAAATCAGCAGATTATCAGGTGTTTTGGAGTCCAATGTTCAACCCAGTGTCCAAAAACTGGGTCTCCATTGAAGGTTGTGGGCCTTGCAGCAGGACAACGACCTCAAACACACATCAAAAAGCACCCTGGAATGGTTCAAGAAGAGAAGCTGTACTGTTCTGGAGTGACCAGCGAAGAGTTCGCTGCTGCAACGGGGGTGAAATTACCAGTAGAAAGGTGTAGTAAGCTCATTGATGGCTAAAATAAGTGTTTTTCTACAGTTATCTTGACCAAAGAATGAGTCAAGATGGCACCATACTGTATGGTTGCCGTCTTGCGAGCTCCGACCCAACTTAGCTATTTTGTGATTCTTTTGGCGTTTATCTATTCCGTCTTCAACTTCGATTTCGACTCACCTGCCCAGGGCTCTTTGTGTTCCTCCGACCCAATCTTCAGGCTACCCATGATGAAACACAGGCGAAAAAGGGGCAGGAGAACGGGTGTCCTGGTGAGACTAAGGCGAAGGGAAAACGGGCCACCACTTCCCTCCATTCTATTGGCCAATACAACACCTGTTGTATTCGGCGCATGTGACAAATAACATGTGATTTTTATTTCATTTGAAGATGGATGACCTCTGATCACGGATTTGGGACTCTTGTATTCTCTGTTTTTCTGAAACATGGCTTTCGGACAAGATACCGCCCATTGCTAGCCAACTCACAGATTCTCCATTCAATGAGAGGAACAGGACATTGGATTCAGGGAAATCCAGAGTGGGAGGGGTATGTCTCTTCATCAAAAACAAATGGTGTACAGACTCTAGCGCAGTGGAAGTCTCAACCTATTTTGCACCCGTCTTGGAATACCTGATGGACAAATGACGAATGTTATTGTGCTAATAGGGGGTGCAATAGTAGTGAGTTATGGTTACCTTATCGTGCAGTGTAACTGTGTAGATACGTTTGCAAGTAAGAAGTTGCAGTGTTGTTTGCTAGCTCTCGGATAATGCTGGTTCTAATATTTGTATGTACCCCGTGCTGTACCATTAGTACAGCACCATTAGGCGAGTTGACAGGAGACAATTTGAGACAGTATTTAGTGTGTTTCAACTGTGAAATATGTATTTTAACAGTTTTCTATGAACATGGTCTTAAATAATGTTTTAAGCATATTCCACAATGCAACTAGTACAACACTGGAAGTGGTCCTCTGTAGCTCAGCTGGTAGAGCACGGCGCTTGTAACGCCAAGGTAGTGGGTTCGATCCCCGGGACCACCCATACACAAAAAAAAATTTATGCACGCATGACTGTAAGTCGCTTTGGATAAAAGCGTCTGCGAAATGGCATATTATTATTATTACTGGAATAAGAGATTATAGGAGACCATGAGAAACTATTTAGTGTGCTAAGGGTTGTGGCGGTCATTACATTTTGTCAGCTGGTTATTGTCATGCAAATGACTGCCGGTCTCAAGGTAATTTACCATGAATTAACATAAACATGTTTAGCATCTCCAGGCCCCAACGCATACAAGCCACTGATGCGCGCCTTTGGAACATCTACATTTAAAGAAATCAAAGAAATCAATTTAATATACACCATCACAATAAATCTATTATTTATTTTAGGCAGGTCTAAAAAAACATTATGATATGAAGAACATTTATTTCAGAAGAACTGAAAAATGTTGGCCAAAAAGACAAACTCCGCTCCATCATTCATTGAATCAGATGGCTCATTCATCACAAAACCCACTGATATTGCCAACTACTTTAATGATTTTTTTCCTTGGCAAGATTAGCAAATTTAGGCATGACATGCCAGCAACAAACGCTGACACTACACATCCAAGTATATCTGACCAAATTATGAAAGACAAGCATTGCAATTTTGAATTCCGTAAAGTAAGTGTGGAAGAGGTGAAACAATTATTGTTGTCTATCAACAATGACAAGCCACCAGGGTCTGACAACTTGGATAGAAAATTACTGAGGATAATAGCAGACGATATTTCCAGTCCTATTTGCCATATCTTCAATTTAAGCCTACTAGAAAGCGTGTGCCCTCAGGCCTGGAGGGAAGCAAAAGTTATTCCCCTACCTAAGAATAGTTAAGCCCCCTTAACTGGCTCAAATAGCCGACCAATCAGCCTGTTACCAACTCTTAGTAAACTTTTGGAAAAAATTGTGTTTGACCAGATACAATGCTATTTTACAGTAAACAAATTGACAACAGACTTTCAGCACGCTTATAGGGAAGGACATTCAATAAGCACAGCACTTACACAAATGACTGATTATTGGCTGAGAGAAATTGATGATACAAATATTGTGGGGGCTGTTTTGTTAGACTTCAGTGCGGCTTTTGACATTATCGATCATAGTCTGTTGCTGGAAAAACGTATGTGTTATGGCTTTACACCCCCTGCTATATTGTGGATAAAGAGTTACCTGTCTAACAGAACACAGAGGGTGTTCTTTGATGGAAGCCTCTCCAACAAAATCCAGGTAGAATGCCATCGAATAGCATCGAATAGCCCCCGCGATATGCAACTTTTCAGGGAAGTTAGGAACCAATATACACAAGCAGTTAGGAAAGCAAAGGCTAGCTTTTTCAAACAGAAATTTGCATGCTGTAGCACTAACTCCAAAAGGTTTTGGGACACTGTAAAGTCCATGGAGAATAAGAACACCTCTTCCCAGCTGCCCACTGCACTGAGGATAGGAAACACTATCACCACCGATAAATCTACAATAATCGAGAATTTCAACAAGCATTTTGCTACGGCTGGCCATGCTTTCCACCTGGCTACCCCTACCCTGGCCACCAGCTCTGCACCCTCCGCTGCAACTTGCCCATGCCCCCCCCCCCGCTTCTCCTTCACACAAATTCAGACAGCTGATGTTCTGAAAGAGCTGCAAAATCTGGACCCCTACAAATCGTCTGGGCTAGACAATCTGGACCCTTTCTTTCTAAAATTAGCAGCCGAAATTGTCGCAACCCCTATTACTAGCCTGTTCAACCTCTCTTTCGTAACGTCTGAGATCCCCAGAGATTGGAAAGCTGCCGCGGTCATCCCCCTCTTCAAAGGGGGTGACACTCTAGCTCCAAACTGTTACAGACCTATATCCATCCTGCCCTGCCTTTCATTTACATTTTAGTCATTTAGCAGACGCTCTTATCCAGAGCGACTTACAGTTACTGAATACATATATATATATTTTTTTTATATATACTGGCCCCCCGTGGGAATCGAACCCACAACCCTGGCATTGCAAACGCCATGCTCTATCAACTGAGCTACATCCCTGCCGGCCATTCCCTCCCCTACCCTGGACGACACTGGGCCAATTGTGCGCCGCCCATGAGTCTCCCGGTCGCGGCCGGCTGCGACAGAGCCTGGATTCGAACCAGTATCTCTAATGGCACAGTTAGCACTGCAATGCAGTGCCTTAGACCACTGCGCCACTCAGGCCCTCCGATTTGACACATTCAAAAACTTTCGAAAGTTTTTGAAAGCCAAGTTAACAAAACAGATCAATAACCATTTCGAATCCCAGCGTACCTTCTCCGCTATGCAATCCGGTTTCCGAGCTGGCCTCAGGCACGCTCAAGGTCCTAAACGATATTATAACCGTGATCGATAATAGACAGTACTGTGCAGCCGTCTTCATCGACCTGGCCAAGGCTTTCGACTCTGTCAACCACCGCATTCTTATTGGCAGACTAAATAGCCTTGGTTTCTCAAATGACTGCCTCGCCTGGTTCACCAACTACTTCTCAGATAGATTTCAATGTGTCAAATCGGAGGGCCTGTTGTCTGGACCTATGGCAGTCTCTATGGGGGTGCCACAGGGTTCAATTCTCGGGCCGACTCTTTTCTCTGTGTATATCAATGATGTTGCTCTTGCTGCTGGTGACTCTCAGATCCACCTCTACGCAGACGACACCATTTTGTAAACATCTGGCCCTTCATTGGACACTGTGTTAACAAACCTCGAAACGAGCTTCAATGCCATACAACACTCCTTCCGTAGCCTCCAACTGCTCTTAAACACTAGTAAAACTAAATGCATGCTCTTCAATCGAACGCTGCTGGCACCCGCCCACCCGACTAGAATCATTACTCTCGGCGGGTCTGACCTAGAGTATGTGGACAACTACAAATACCTAGGTGTCTGGTTAGACTGTAAACTCTCCTTCCAGACTCACATTAAGCATCTCCAATCCAAAGTTAAATCTAGAATCGGCTTCCTATTTCGCAACAAAGCCTCCTTCACTCATGCTGCCAAACATGCCCTGGTAAAACTGACTATCCTACCGATCCTTGACTTCGGCGATGTCATTTACAAAATAGCCTCCAACACTCTACTCAGCAAATTGGATGTAGTCTAACACAGTGCCATCCGTTTTGTCACCAAAGCCCCATATACTACCCACCACTGTGACCTGTACGCTATTGTTGGCTGGTCCTAATAATAATAATATAATAATATGCCATTTAGCAGACGCTTTTATCCAAAGCAACTTACAGTCATGTGCGCATACATTTTTATGTATGGGTGGTCCCGGGGATCGAACCCACTACCCTGGCGTTACAAGCGCCATGCTCTACCAATTGAGCTACAGAGGACCTACATATTCATCGCCAAACCCACTGGCTCCAGGTCATCTATAAATCACTGCTAGGCAACTCCCCGCCTTATCTTAGCTCATTGGTCACCATAGCAACACCCACCCGTAGTATGCGCTCCAGCAGGTATATCTCACTGGTCATCCCCAAAGCCAACATCTCCTTTGGCCACCATTCCTTCCAGTTCTCTGCTGCCAATGACTGGAATGAACTGCAAAAATCTCTGAAGCTGGAGACTCTTATCTCCCTCACTAACTTTAAGCATCAGTTGTCAGAGCAGCTTACCGATCACTGCACCTGTACACAGCCCATCTGAAATTAGCCCACCCAACTACCTCATCCCCATATTGTTATTTATTTTGCTAATTTGCACCCCAGTATCTCTATTTGCACATCATCTCTTGCACATCTATCATTCCAGTGTTAATACTAAATTGTAATTATTTTGCACTATGGCCTATTTATTGCCTTACCTCCATAACTTGCTACATTTGCACACACTGTATATATATTTTCTGTTGTATTTTTGACTTTATGTTTTGTTTACCCCATATGTATCTCTGTGTTGTTGTTTTTAATCGCACTGCTTTGCTTTATCTTGGCCAGGTCGCAGTTGAAAATGAGAACTTGTTCTCAACTGGCTTACCTGGTTAAATAAAGGTGAAAAAAAATAACAATTATAACAATAATAATTTGTGGACTTCAGGAAACAGCAGAGGGTGCACCCCCCTATCCACATCGACAGGATCGCAGTGGAGAAGGTGGAAAGCTTCAAGTTCCTTGGCGTACACATTACCGACAAACTGAAATGGTCCACCCACGCAGACAGTGTGGTGAAGAAGGTGCAACAGAGCTTCTTCAATCTCAGGAGGCTGAAGAAATTCGGCTTGGCACCTAAAACTCTTACAAACTTTTACAGATGCACAATTGAGAGTATCCTGTCTGGCTATATCACCACCTGGTATGGCAACTGCACCGCCCGCAACCGCAGGGCTCTCCAGAGGGTGGTGCGGTCTGCCGAATGCATCATCGGGGGCAAACTACCCACCCTCCAAGACACATACAGCACCCGATGTCACAGGAAGGCCAAAAA
The DNA here is from genome assembly GCF_020615455.1 of Coregonus clupeaformis. Taxonomy (NCBI): domain Eukaryota; kingdom Metazoa; phylum Chordata; class Actinopteri; order Salmoniformes; family Salmonidae; genus Coregonus; species Coregonus clupeaformis. Next base: position 6,710,111 of record NC_059226.1, read on the forward strand.
GATCATCAAGGACATCAACCACACAAGCCACTGCCTGTTCACCCCGCTATCATCCAGAAGGCGAGATCAGTACAGGTGCATCAAAGCTGGGACCGAGATAATTAAAAACAGCTTCTATCTCAAGGCCATCAGACTGTTAAATAGCCATCACTAGCACATTAGAGGCTGCTGCTCCGTATTGAAATCACTGGCCACTTTAAGAAATGGAACACTAGTCACTTTAATAATGTTTACAGTCACTTTAATAATGTTTACATATATTGCACTACTCATCTCATATGTATATACTGCATTCTATTCTTTAATATTCTACTGTATCTTAGTCCATGCCGCTCTGTCATTGCTTGTCCGTATATGTATATTTTCTTAAATTCCATTCCTTATTAGTTTTGTGTGTATTAGGTATATTTTGTGAAATTGTTAGATATTACTTGTTCGATATTACTGCACTGTCGGAGCTAGAAGCACAAGTATTTCGCTACACCCGCTATAACATCTGCTAAACACGTGTATGTGACAAATACAATTTGATTTGATTTGTTGAACTTCTTTCTTCAAATTGATCATCACAGTGAGGACACAAAATGGAGCCTAACGGTGAGATTGGATTTGCATTGATGTCAGAGTGGTTAGAGGGACAATAGAGCACTGAGTACCAGGCCATTAGTAACCAGATGGTCGTTAGTGAGTTGGGTACTAACAACGCATGTCCAGAATTTGACTGCGGTCATGACTCATGACTGCTGGTGTGGCGGTAATATGGTCACCACAACAGCACTACCCGTGCATACTACTTTGTCTAGTATTGTTATTCATTGCTACAAGTGTGTTTATTGAGTGTGACTAGCCTACTCATTAGTATTGTATTAGCAATGTTTTGTATTACTTGCATGTGTATATGTATCTTAGTATCTTTTAGTGCAGTGGTCACCAACCTTTTCTGAGTAAAGATCACTTTCGCAGTCAAAAAGCAATCCGAGATCTACTGCTCAGATTTTTTGTTAAAACATTATTGAAAAAATGTAACATTAACCTAATAAAAACAGTTCTGTAGGAATGAGGTTTGTGCAGTAGGCCTAATACATTATCACAGCCTGCCAATATCAGTTGGTGTAGCTAGCACTTGCGAGGCACTGCAGAGCATAAATTGAAATAATGTGCTTTTTTATTTTACTGGACTTATGGTACATGCATCTGATGGTAATGGTGCTTTCAAGACAACTGGGGACACAGAAAATGATATTCAGGTCGTAAAGTCGGAGCTCTAGAAAGATGCCCGAGTTTCCTTATTGAAATGAGTTGGGTGACCGTTAAAAAATATATTTCCCAGTCAGATCTAGTTTTTTTCAGAGTTCCCAGTTGTTTTGAACAAGGCATTAGTCTCAATGCAGGGAGGAAGAGAGCAGCAGAGGGTCATCCTCTCACGGTCCCTTTAAGCACCACAATCATATAAAACATCGGTAACACTTACTTGACACCCAGTATCATAACACGTTATGACACGGTCATAACCTATCATAATATTGTCATAACACTGTCATATATTTACACCTGTTGTGACATATATATATGATATTTTATGGCTGGTCATGACACCTACATAGGGACTGAGCTGGCCAGAGGTGGCCCAGCTGCTCTCCAGATCGACATCCCTCGCACTGTGCTAGTTCCAGCCCAGAGGGTCCTGCTACCTCCAGACCTTCCAGACTTCGCCTCAGGGGACCAACCAGACCTCACCCCGGGTGACCTACCAGAAGTCACCCCTGATGTCCCCCCTGACCTAGCTGTCCAGTTCCCTACCTCCACGGTAGGGTCAGGGTACCCTGCCCCCACAGTAGGGTTAGAGTCCCCTTCCTCCCTGGTAGGGTCTGAGTCAGTGTTCCCTGCACCCACGGTAGGGTCAGAGTTCCCTTCCTTCCTGGTAGGGGTAGAGTTCCCTTCCCTACTGGTAGGGTCAGAGTTCCCTTCCCTCCTGGTAGGGTCAGAGTTGCCTTCCCTCCTGGTAGGGTCAGAGTTCACTTCCCTCCTGCTAGGGTCAGAGTTGCCTTCCTTCCTGGTAGGGTCAGAGTTCCCTTCCCTCCTGATAAGTTCAGAGTTGCCTTCCCTCCTGGTAGGGTCACAGTTCCCTTCCCTCCTTGTAAGGTCAGAGTATCCTGCCCCCACGGTAGGCTCTCAGTTTCTGGCCATACCCGGCCCTCAGTCTCAGGCCCTAGTTGCAGGTTCAAACTTTTCTGATTTAGATTCCCAGACTCCAGCCATAGTGCTAGGCCCCCAGTCCTCAGCCGTTCTAGGTCCACAATCTCCTGCACGAGTAGCCCCTAAGTTTGCTGCTAGGTATCTTACCCAGCTAGGCTCCACTTTTGCCTCACCTTCAGGTCTGCCGTCTCCTGCCCTGCACGGATCACAGCCCTCTGCCTTGGTTGGTATGCAGTTACCCAGCCCAACAGGTTTACACCCCCCTGCCCTGCTAGGTCCTAAGTTAGCATATGCAGGTCTGCAGTCTCCTGCCCTGCTTGGATTGCAGCCCCCTGCCTTATTGGATATGCAGCATTCCTAGCCTGCCAGGCTTAGAGCCCCTTACCCTGCCAGGCTCTAAGTTAGGTGCCCTGTTTGTAGGTCTGCAGTGTCCTGCCCTGCTCAGATTGCAGCCCCCTGCCTTAGTTAGTAGGCAGTTGCCAAGCCCACCAGGTTTAGAGCCTCCTGCCCTACTAGGCCCCAAGTTCACTGCACTAGGCTCGTGTTCTCCAGACACAGTCAGCCCACAACTCCCTAGACCGACAGGCTTAGCGCTTCCTGCCCTGCTAGGCCACAAGTTACCTGTGCTAGGTTGTCAGTCCTCAGCCCTTGTTGGCCCTCAGTCCCTAGCACTAGGTCTTCAGTCTCCAGCTGTACTAGGTCTGTTGTCTCTAGCACTAGTCAGCCCTCAGTCCCTAACCCAAGTGGGCCATTAGGCTCCTACCCCGCTAGACTCAATTCCCTGGCAGGCCCAGTGCCAGTTTACCTGGCAAGCCCAGTGCCAGTTTTCCTGTCAGGTCCAGAGACAGTTTACTTGTCAGGTCCAGCATCAGTTTCTCTGTCAGGTCAAGAGTCAATTTCCCTGTCAGGTTCATTCTCCCTGTCAGGTCCAGAGTCAGTTTCCCTGTCAGATTCAGAGTTCTCCCTGTCAGGTTCAGATTCGTTCTCCCTGTCAGATTCAGATCGTTCAGCCCTGTCAGGCCCAAAGCTATCAGAAGCATGCCTCCAGCCTTCAGCCATTCTAGTTTTGCTGTATCCAGTTATAGTTGGCCCTCGGTCCACTGCTCCGCAAGACTTTAGGTTCCCCACTAGGTCTGCAGCCTCTGCCCTCAGTTGGTCTGCAGCCCCAAGCCTCAGACGGCAGATTCAGAGTCGTTCTCCCTGTCAGGTTCAGATTTGTTCTCCCTGTCTTATTCAGATCGTTCTCCCTGTCAGGCCCAAAGCTATCAGAACTTATCTTCCAGCCTTCAGCCATTCTAGTTTTGCTGTATCCAGTTCTAGTCGGCCCTCAGTCCACTGCGCCGCAAGACTTTAGGTTCCCCACTAGGTCTGCAGCCTCTGCCCTCAGTTGGTCCGCAGCCCCAAGCCTCAGACGGCAAGTAATCAGCTCCCTCAGTGCTACACGCCAAACCTCCTGCCCTAGTTCTAGGTGCTGGGTCTCCCGTCCCGTTAGGCTCTGAGGTGTCTGCTCCTCTAGGTGTGCAGTCCCTGCCTTTAGCCAGTTCGCAGCTCCCAGCCTTAGCCAGTGACCAGTCGCCTATACTAGCACTAGGCTATAAGTTCCCTGCTCAGCTAGGTTTGCAGCCTCCCGGTCCATACCTGGCTTGCAGTCCTCAGTCTTAGTAGAAGGTTCCAAGTCCCCTTCCCGGTAAGGCCCTGAGTTTCCTGCCCTGCTAGGCCCTCAGCCCCCCTGAACTGGAGGACCCACCGTTCCCTGACCTGGGGTGCCTGCTGTCTCCAGTTCTGGAGGACCTCCCACCTCCTGCACTGGAAGACCCTCCGGCCCTTGCACCTGGGGAACCACCTGACCTCGTCTCTGGGGCCCAGCTGTCCTCTGCCCCCAGATTCCTGATGAGCCTCGCCCAGGTGTCCCCACCTGCTCCACCATGTCAGCCATCGCCTCCAGCAGTGGTGAGAGAGTCACCAACCCCAGCAGCAGCCAGTGAGTTGCCATCCGGAGAAGAAGCAAGTGTTGTGTTGCTGACTGACCTTTGGACATGCTGTTTCCTAACTGAACTGTTGTGCGTCCATTGACAAGTGATTGTTGGGAATGTTATTGTGCTAATAGGGGGTGCAATAGTAGTGAGTTATGGTAACCTTATCGTGCAGTGTAACTGTGTAGATACGTTTGCAAGTAAGAAGCTGCAGTGTTGTTTTCTAGCTCCCGGCTAATGCTAGCTCTACTGTTTGTTTGTATGTACCCGTGCATGCTACTTTGTCTAGTATTCATCGCTACAAGTGTGTTTATTGAGTGCAAATAGCCTACTTAATTAGTATTGTGTTAGCAATGTTTTGTATTACTTACATGTGGATATTTATCTTAGTATCTTCTAATGGATACTAATGATTGTATTGTTTCTCTTTTAGAACCACACAATCATATAAAACATCTTAAAATGGAAACAGCTGTGTGTGTGTGTGTGTGTGCGTGCGTGTGTGTGTGTGTGTGTGTGTGCGTGCGTGTGTGTGTGTGCATAAGTGCGTGTGTGTGGTGGTGACCATCAAGAGTACAGTGATGGGCCTCAACATCATGTTCTAACCGGACAGCATTATAGTGGGCAGAACCAAAACCAATAAGCATTGTAGTTACTCTACAATATTAACCTGATTGACAGAGTGAAAAGAAGGAAGCCTGTAAATAATAAAAATATTCCAAAACATGCATCCTGTTTGCAACAAGGCACTGAAGTAATACTGCAAAACATTTTGCAAAGCAATTAACTTTTTGTCCTGAATACAAAGTGTTATGTTTGGGGCAAATCCAATACAACACATTACTGAGTACCACTCTCCATATTTTCAAGAATAGTGGTGGCTGCATCATGTTATGGGTATGCTTGTAATCGTTAAGGACTGGGGAGTTTTTCAGGATAAAAAAGAAACAGAATGGTGCTAAGCACAGGCAAAATCCTAGAGGAAAACCTGGTTCAGTCTGCTTTCCACCTGACACTGGGAGATTAATTCACCTTTCAGCAGGACAATAACCTAAAACACAATGCCAAATCTATACTGGAGTTGCTTACCAAGAAGACAGTGAATGTTGCTGAGTGGCCAGGTTACAGTTTTGACTTAAATCTGCTTGAAAATCTATGGCAAGACTTGAAAATTGGTGTCTAGCAATGATCAACAACCAATTTGACAGAGCTTGAATAATTTTGAAAAGAATAATGAGCAAATTTTGTGCAATCCAGGTGTGCAAAGCTCTTTTTGACTTACCCAGAAAGACTCACAGCTGGAGTCGCTGCCAAAAGTGATTCTAACATGTATTGACACAGGAGTGTGAATACTTACAGTGGGGAGAACAAGTATTTGATACACTGCCGATTTTGCAGGTTTTCCTACTTACAAAGCATGTAAAGGTCTGTAATTTTTATCATAGGTACACTTCAACTGTGAGAGACGGAATCTAAAACAAAAATCCAGAAAATCAAATTGTATGATTTTTAAGTAATTCATTTGCATTTTATTGCATGACATAAGTATTTGATACATCAGAAAAGCAGAACTTAATATTAGGTACAGAAACCTTTGTTTGCAATTACAGAGATCATACGTTTCCTGTAGGTCTTGACCAGGTTTGCACACACTGCAGCAGGGATTTTAGCCCACTCCTCCATATAGACCTTCTCCAGATCCTTCAGGTTTCGGGGCTGTCGCTGGGCAATACGGACTTTCAGCTCCCACCAAAGATGTTCTATTGGGTTCAGGTCTGGAGACTGGCTAGGCCACTCCAGGACCTTGAGATGCTTCTTACGGAGCCACTCCTTAGTTGCCCTGGCTGTGTGTTTCGGGTCGTTGTCATGCTGGAAGACCCAGCCACGACCCATCTTCAATGCTCTTACTGAGGGAAGGAGGTTGTTGGCCAAGATCTCGCGATACATGGCCCCTTCCATCCTCCCCTCAATACGGTGCAGTCGTCCTGTCCCCTTTGCAGAAAAGCATCCCCAAATAATGATTTTTCCACCTCCATGCTTCACGGTTGGGATGGTGTTCTTGGGGTTGTACTCATCCTTCTTCTTCCTCCAAACACGGCGAGTGGAGTTTAGACCAAAAAGCTCTATTTTTGTCTCATCAGACCTTCTCCCATTCCTCCTCTGGATCATCCAGATGGTCATTGGCAAACTTCAGACGGGCCTGGACATGCGCTGGCTTGAGCAGGGGGACCTTGCGTGCGCTGCAGGATTTTAATCCATGACGGCGTAGTGTGTTACTAATGGTTTTCTTTGAGACTGTGGTCCCAGCTCTCTTCAGGTCATTGACCAGGTCCTGCCGTGTAGTTCTGGGCTGATCCCTCACCTTCCTCATGATCATTGATGCCCCACGAGGTGAGATCTTGCATGGAACCCCAGACCGAGGGTGATTGACCGTCATCTTGAACTTCTTCAATTTTCTAATAATTGCGCCAACAGTTGTTGCCTTCTCACCAAGCTGCTTGCCTATTGTCCTGTAGCCCATCCCAGCCTTGTGCAGGTCTACAATTTTAACCCTGATGTCCTTACACAGCGCTCTGGTCTTGGCCATTGTGGAGAGGTTGGAGTCTGTTTGATTGAGTGTGTGGACAGGTGTCTTTTTTATACAGGTAACGAGTTCAAACAGGTGCCGTTAATACAGGTAATGAGTGGAGAACAGGAGGGCTGCTTAAAGAAAAACTAACAGGTCTGTGAGAGCCGGAATTCTTACTGGTTGGTAGGTGATCAAATACTTATGTCATGCAATAAAATGCAAATTAATTACTTAAAAATCATACAATGTGATTTTCTGGATTTTTGTTTTAGATTCCATCTCTCACAGTTGAAGTGTACCTATGATAAAAATTACAGACCTCTACATGCTTTGTAAGTAGGAAAACCTGCAAAATCGGCAGTGTATCAAATACTTGTTCTCCCCACTGTATGTAAATTGCTAAAATGACGCCAGATTCAAAACGTAGAATTTTTAAACTTTAATTATTATACAAAATTCGTGCTACCAATAGAATGTTATTTATATGGGGGATACAATCTTCCCAGTCCTGCAGATTTTGCTGCGAAGAGTCAGAATCATTAGATCATTTGTTTTGGTACTGTCCATTTGTAGCTTGTTTTTGGTCACAGGTCCAGGAATGGCTGAAGGATTGCAATATTTACCTGGAAATAACCCTGCAGATAGCACTACTGGGTGATCTGAAAAGTCATAGTCAATCGATGAATAATATAATAAGACTTTTAGCAAATATGTTTATTTTCAATTTACAATCTGTAGAAACAATGAGAATAGAAGGGTTCAGAACTTTTGTGAAACGTCACAGTACAGTTGAAAAATATATGGCAAATAGAAATCCAATATGGATGGTGTTAAGAGATAGATGGGAGATGTCGAATGGAGCTGAAGGATGGGACTAATAACAACTAACAACCACTAATAACAACAAGATAACTAATGTAAAGCATACTGTGTCCATAATAAGTATATAGGTAATAGGTTGAGAGCTTTTGTGAAAGTTAGAAAGATATGGTATATAGAAGCAAACCGGATGGACATCATGAAAATGATCGGAGAGGTTGAGGGTAGAGGAAGTTCAGGAGTAAAAACAAACTTGATTGACTGTGTCCATAAAATGTATATAGTATGTATAAGCTGGAAGTAGAGGCCTAAGCGTTGTTGTTCACTAGTTTACTCCAATTAGGGGAGGGGTGGTGGGGTTGGGAAATATATATTTTTAAAGGATATGTATATATATGTATATGTATTTATGTGTACAGTGGGGGAAAAAAAGTATTTAGTCAGCCACCAATTGTGCAAGTTCTCCCACTTAAAAAGATGAGAGAGGCCTGTAATTTTCATCATAGGTACACGTCAACTATGACAGACAAAATGAGGAAAAAAAATCCAGAAAATCACATTGTAGGATTTTTAATGAATTTATTTGCAAATTATGGTGGAAAATAAGTATTTGGTCAATAACAAAAGTTTCTCAATACTTTGTTATATACCCTTTGTTGGCAATGACACAGGTCAAACGTTTTCTGTAAGTCTTCACAAGGTTTTCACACACTGTTGCTGGTATTTTGGCCCATTCCTCCATGCAGATCTCCTCTAGAGCAGTGATGTTTTGGGGCTGTCGCTGGGCAACACAGACTTTCAACTCCCTCCAAAGATTTTCTATGGGGTTGAGATCTGGAGACTGGCTAGGCCACTCCAGGACCTTGAAATGCTTCTTACGAAGCCACTCCTTCGTTGCCCGGGCGGTGTGTTTGGGATCATTGTCATGCTGAAAGACCCAGCCACGTTTCATCTTCAATGCCCTTGCTGATGGAAGGAGGTTTTCACTCAAAATCTCACGATACATGGCCCCATTCATTCTTTCCTTTACACGGATCAGTCGTCCTGGTCCCTTTGCAGAAAAACAGCCCCAAAGCATGATGTTTCCACCCCCATGCTTCACAGTAGGTATGGTGTTCTTTGGATGCAACTCAGCATTATTTGTCCTCCAAACACGACGAGTTGAGTTTTTACCAAAAAGTTATATTTTGGTTTCATCTGACCATATGACATTCTCCCAATCCTCTTCTGGATCATCCAAATGCACTCTAGCAAACTTCAGACGGGCCTGGACATGTACTGGCTTAAGCAGGGGGACACGTCTGGCACTGCAGGATTTGAGTCCCTGGCGGCGTAGTGTGTTACTGATGGTAGGCTTTGTTACTTTGGTCCCAGCTCTCTGCAGGTCATTCACTAGGTCCCCCCGTGTGGTTCTGGGATTTTTGCTCACCGTTCTTGTGATCATTTTGACCCCACGGGGTGAGATCTTGCGTGGAGCCCCAGATCGAGGGAGATTATCAGTGGTCTTGTATGTCTTCCATTTCCTAATAATTGCTCCCACAGTTGATTTCTTCAAACCAAGCTGCTTACCTATTGCAGATTCAGTCTTCCCAGCCTGGTGGAGGTCTACAATTTTATTTATGGTGTCCTTTGACAGCTCTTTGGTCTTGGCCATAGTGGAGTTTGGAGTGTGACTGTTTGAGGTTGTGGACAGGTGTCTTTTATACTGATAACAAGTTCAAACAGGTGCCATAAAATACAGGTAACGAGTGGAAGAGAGGAGCCTCTTAAAGAAGAAGTTACAGGTCTGTGAGAGCCAGAAATCTTGCTTGTTTGTAGGTGACCAAATACTTATTTTCCACCATAATTTGCAAATAAATTCATTAAAAATCCTACAATGTGATTTTCTGGATTTTTTTGTCATAGTTGACGTGTACCTATGATGAAAATTACAGGCCTCTCTCATCTTTTTAAGTGGGAGAACTTGCACAATTGGTGGCTGACTAAATACTTTTTTTCCCCACTGTAGGTCGGGGTGCCTTGTAAGGATTCGACGGCGAGCGAGTAAACTGCCTTTTCCATCAATCCTATGTGAACAGGAAAACGCTCATCCAGAGGCAGCGCTCCTAGTGGCCGGGGACTTTAATGCAGGGAAACTTAAATCAGTTCTACCTCATTTCTACCAGCATGTTAAATGTGCAACCAGAGGAAAAAAAACTCTGGACCACCTTTACTCCACACACAGAGACGCATACAAAGCTCTCCCTCGCCCTGCATTTAGCAAATCTGACCATAACTCTATCGTCCTGATTCCTGCTTATAAGCAAAAACTAAAGCAGGAAGCACCAGTGACTCGGTTAATAAAAAAGTGGTCAGATGACGCAGATGCTAAGATACAGGACTGTTTTGCTAGCACAGACTGGAACATGTTCCGGGATTCTTCAGATAGCATTGAGGAGTACACCACATCAGTCACTGGCTTCATCAATAAGTGCATTGATGATGTCGTCCCCACAGTGACCGTACGTACATACCCCAACCAGAAGCCATGGATTACAGGCAACATCCGCACTGAGCTAAAGGGTAGAGCTGCCGCTTTCAAGGAGCGGGACTCTAACCCGGACACTTATAAGAAATCCCGCTATCCCCTCCGACGAACCATCAAACAGGCAAAGAGTCAGTACAGGACTAAGATTAAATCGTACAACACCGGCTCTGACGCTCGTCGGATGTGGCAGGGCTTGAAAACTATTACAGACTACAAAGGGAAGCACAGCCGCGAGCTGCCCAGTGACACAAGACTTCCAGACGAGCTAGACCACTTCTATGCTCGCTTCGAGGCAAGCAACACTGAAGCATGCATGAGAGCACCAGCTGTTCCGGATGACTATGTGATCATGCTCTCCGTAGCCAATGTGAGTAAGACTTTTAAGCAGGTCAACATTCACAAGGCCGCAGGGCCAGACGGATTACCAGGACGTGTACTCCGAGCATGTTCTGACCAACTGGCAAGTGTCTTCACTGACATTTTCAACATGTCCCTGACTGAGTCTGTAATACCAACATGTTTCAAGCAGACCACCATAGTCCCCGTGCACAAGGACACTAAGATAACCTACCTAAATGATTACCGACCCATAGCACTGATGTCTGTAGCCATGAAGTGCTTTGAAAGGCTGGTCATGGCTCACATCAACACCATTATCCCAGAAACCCTAGACCCACTCCAATTTGCATACCGCTCAAGCATTTCACTGTAATGTCTACACCTGTTGTATTCGGCGCATGTGGCCAATAAAATTTGATTTGATTTGATTTTGACCCCCCACCCCTTCAACCTCTGCAGCAATGCTGGCAGCACTCATATGTCTATTTCCCAAAGACAACCTCTGGATATGACGCTGAGCACGTGCAGTCAACTTCTTTGGTGACCATGGCGAGGCCTGTTCTGAGTGGAACCTGTCCTGTTAAACCGCTGTATGGTCTTGGACACCGTGCTGCAGCTCAGTTTCAGGGTCTTGGCAATCTTCTTATAGGCCATCGTTATGTAGAGCAACAATTCTTTTTTTCAGATCCTCAGAGAGTTCTTTGCCATGAGGTGCCATGTTAAACTTCCAGTGACCTGTATGAGGGAGTGTGAGAGCGATGACACCAAATTTAACACACCTGCTCCCCATTCACACCTGAGACCTTGTAACACTAACGAGTCACATGACACCGGAGAGGGAAAATGGCTAATTGGGCCCAATTTGGACATTTTCACTTAGGGGTGTACTCACATTTGTTGCCAGCAGTTTAGACATTAATGGCTGTGTGTTGAGTTATTTTGAGGGGACAGCAAATGTACACTGTTATACAAGCTGTACACTCACTACTTTACATTGTAGCAAAGTGTCATTTCTTCAGTGTTGTCACATGAAAAGATATACTCAAATATTTACAAAAATGTGAGGGGTGTACTCACTTTTGTGAGATACTGTATGTATATATAAATGTGAGAAAAAAACATATGGGGGATTGGAAGTGATGCAGACAATTACATTGATGGAAGTTACAATCTATCTGCAATATTAAAGCTGATCTACCACCTAACATATATATACAGTGGGGAGAACAAGTATTTGATACACTGCCGATTTTGCAGGTTTTCTTACTTACAAAGCACGTAGAGGTCTGTAATTTTTATCATAGGTACACTTCAACTGTGAGAGACGGAATCTAAAACAAAAATCCAGAAAATCACATTGTATCATTTTTAAGTAATTAATTTGCATTTTATTGCATGACATAAGTATTTCATCACCTATCAACCAGTAAGAATTCCGGCTCTCACAGACCTGTTAGTTTTTCTTTAAGAAGCCCTCCTGTTCTTCACTCATTACCTGTATTAACTGCACCTGTTTGAATTCGTTACCTGTATAAAAGACATCTGTCCACACACTCAATCAAACAGACTCCAACCTCTCCACAATGGCCAAGACCAGAGAGCTGTGTAAGGACATCAGGGATAAAATTGTAGACCTGCACAAGGCTGGGATGGGCTACAGGACAATAGGCAAGCAGCTTGGTGAGAAGGCAACAACTGTTGGCACAATTATTAGAAAATGGACGAAGTTCAAGATGACGGTCAATCACCCTCGGTCTGGGGCTCCATGCAAGATCTCACCTTATGGGGCATCAATGATCATGAGGAAGGTGAGGGATCAGCCCAGAACTACACGGCAGGACCTGGTCAATGACCTGAAGAGAGCTGGGACCACAGTCTCAAAGAAAACCATTAGTAACACACTACGCCGTCATGGATTAAAATCCTGCAGCGCACGCAAGGTCCCCCTGCTCAAGCCAGCGCATGTCCAGGCCCGTCTGAAGTTTGCCAATGACCATCTGGATGATCCAGAGGAGGAATGGGAGAAGGTAATGTGGTCTGATGAGACCAAAATAGTGCTTTTTGGTCTAAACTCCACTCGCCGTGTTTGGAGGAAGAAGAAGAATGAGTACAACCCCAAGAACACCATCCCAACCGTGAAGCATGGAGGTGGAAACATCATTCTTTGGGGATGCTTTTCTGCAAAGGGGACAGGACGACTGCACCGTATTGAGGGGAGGATGGATGGGGCCATGTATCGTGAGATCTTGGCCAACAACCTCCTTCCCTCAGTAAGAGCATTGAAGATGGGTCGTGGCTGGGTCTTCCAGCATGACAACGACCCGAAACACACAGCCAGGGCAACTAAGGAGTGGCTCCGTAAGAAACATCTCAAGGTCTTGGAGTGGCCTAGCCAGTCTCCAGACCTGAACCCAATAGAAAATCTTTGTTGGGAGCTGAAAGTCCGTATTGCCCAGCGACAGCCCCGAAACCTGAAGGATCTGGAGAAGGTCTGTATGGAGGAGTGGGCCAAAATCCCTGCTGCAGTGTGTGCAAACCTGGTCAAGACCTACAGGAAACGTATGATCTCTGTAATTGCAAACAAAGGTTTCTGTACCAAATATTAAGTTCTGCTTTTCTGATGTATCAAATACTTATGTCATGCAATAAAATGCAAATTAATTACTTAAAAATCATACAATGTGATTTTCTGGATTTTTGTTTTAGATTCAGTCTCTCACAGTTGAAGTGTACCTATGATAAAAATTACAGACCTCTACATGCTTTGTAAGTAGGAAAACCTGCAAAATCGGCAGTGTATCAAATACTTGTTCTCCCCACTGTATATATATATATACATATGAATATATAAATATAAATATATAAACATGTTTTCACTTTGTCATTATGGGGTATTGTGTGTAAATGGGTGAGAGATAAAAAAAAACAACGTTTTAAACCATTTTGAATTCAGGCTTTAACACAACAAAGTGTGGAATAAGTCAAGGGGTATAAACACTTTTTGAAGGCACTGTATCTACCTCAATTACTCCAGTATCCCTGCACACTATATAGTGTACACTCTCCTGTAATTATTATTTTTTCATCCTTTCTCGTGTTTTATTTTTTGTAGTTATACTATTTTGATATTGAATACTGCATTGTTGGGGAGGGCGCACAAGTTAAGCATTTCACTGTACTTGTGCATGTGACAAATAAAACTTGAAACAAAGTAGTAGCTCCGGGGTGCCAATAATTTTTGTCCATGCCATTTGTCTTTATTTTCTACGTCAAAACTGCAAATGTAAGTTTACAAAAAAAAAGTGTAGTTACCAAAAGTTACTTTTTAATGTCAACTTATTTAGAAGAAACAGGGAATTATGCAGCCGTTTTTATCTTAATATCGAATCATTTCTTGGTAACAATTAAATATCTTAATGTGATTGTTTTCAATTAAAAAGGTTAAAAAAAGAAACAAAATAGCTTCTTAGCAAAGAGCAATTTCTCAAGCAAGAATTTTGCTAGGACTGTCTGGAAGTGGTCTGAGTGGGGAGGGGAAAACTGAAAACTAGCTGTTATTGGCAGAGATGTTTGGAACTCTCTTTCTTATTGGTCTATTAACTACACTGAACAAAAATATAAACACAACATCCAACAATTTCATCGATTTTACTGAGTTACAATTCAAGGAAATCAGTCATTTGAAATTAGTTCATTACATGCTGACCACACTGCTCGCATCGCGTGTGCGAGCGTTGCAAAAGAAATGTACACATACTGTACATGTTATTCAATTATTGCACCCACACTGCTTGCGCGCGTCAACGAGCGTCGGTGTCGCCAGGCGCTAAATTAGAACTTTGTGAAGCTTGACGCACTGCAAGTCCCATCTCCTCATTGGTTTTTAGGAGCATATACCCACGTGGGTGATTGAAAGATGAACTGAGGTCCACACTCCAGTCCAGTTGGTGGTGGTAATGCACCTTAAAGTTGGTTGCCAACCGCCATATAAAGTCCAAAGAAGAAGAAGAAGCATGAAGGAGGTGAGATTACTAGAAACGAACTCGGTTTACCCTTTTATCTGTGGATTAATTGTCGCTGTAGAGGACCTCATGCATTTCAGATAAAAAAACAACCCAATGTTTATATCCCAGGACAAATGAGCTAGCAACAGCAAGCTAGCTAGCTAAATTGCCATAAATGTTTAATGCTTTTCGACCTGTCCCCAAATTAATATAGTTAATTTTGTTTTGATATTCGACCTGTCCCCAAATTAATATAGTTAATTTTGTTTTGATATTTCAACCTGCGTGTCCTGATCGCGTCTGGTGTGGGTGGACAAAATCAACATGCGTGCGATGGCGGAACGCGGACACACGCGCGAGAGGTCTGGTCAGCATGTTAGGCCCTATTCTATGGATTTCACATGACTGGACAGGTTTGAAGCCATGGGTGGGCCTGGGAGGGCATAGAACCACCTACTTGGGAGACTGGCACACCCACTGGTGAGCAAGGCCCAGCCAATCAGAATGAGTTTTCTCCCACAAAAGGTCTTTATTACAGACAGAAATACTCAGTTTCATCAGCTGTCCGAGTGGCTGGTCTCAGACAATCCCGCAGGTGAAGAAGCTGGCGTGGTTACACATGGTCTGCGGCTGTGAGACCGGTTGGACGTACTGCCAAATTCTCTAAAACGACGTTGGAAGCGGATTATGGTAGAGAAATGAACATTACATTAGCTCTGGTGGACATTTCTGCAGTCAGCATGCTAATTGCACGCTCCCTCAAAACTTGAGACATCTGTGGCATTATGTTGTGTGACAAAACGGCACATTTTAGAGTGGCTTTTTATTGTCCCCAGCACAAGGTGCACCTGTGTAATGATCATGCTGTTTAATCAGCTTCTTGAAATGCCACACCTGTCAGGTGGATTGATTTTATTGGCAAATTCAAAATGCTCACTAACAGGGATATAAAACACATAATCCAGTATAACTAATGTATAGAATTTATTACACAAGAGACAAAAACAAATTATACAGCACAACGGCAGAGTCATGTCTTAAGTGTAAAACTAACAATGACTCAATAATCCATGCTTTCTGGGAATGTTGTAAAGTCCAAAAGTTATGGGCGGGGTTAGAAAGTTAGCTGTCAGAAGTATTACAATGTAAATGTACTTTTAATCCATCTGTCTGCATATTTCAAGATATGGCATATGAGGGTGCAGTGAGATACCCGATGGATTGGACGATGGGTTGAACAATACTTTTCTCGTCAACCTTTAAAATTGCACTATGTAGAAATTGCTCTGCCATTTCCTGGTTGCTAAAACTGTATTAGTTCGCATAATTTCAGTTTCTGTGAAAAAATAAGATAGTATAGTGTAGAGAATCATTGTACCATCTAAACCGCTGTGAAATATATTTTCCATAAACAAAAATATTGTTGTTTCAGATGTTTGAAGCTGGTGTACAAAACCGACACAAAAACAAAACTTAAGAACTGGAAACATAGAAATAGCGCACATAGAACAGATCTACCGGTTCTTAGACTTGCTTTCAAGTAGAATGATAGATCTATAACTCACATTTCTATGCAAATTTGGTTGGGTCGCCCCCAAAAAAGTTTCATATTGCCACTTTAAGAAAAGTGTGAGCGTGCCAATATATTTGGCTACAACTGTAAATATCCTTCTACTACAGCGTTAGCACCACATCAATCATGTAATTGAGACAGGATATGTGAGAGTGATACACAGTGATGTTACCACAGACAGACTGGGGGGACATCTGAAAGCCCCTCATATGAGTCTCTGTTTTAGCAATACACTGGGATCCATTTTTTCCTGGGCGGCAGTGGCGGCGGCAGGATCTGCTGGCTGGTTATTTGAGATGGGATGTTGTTGACTGTGTTGCTTGCCTTGCCAATGTCCCATGTTTTTCTCTCTCTCTTTCTCTATGTCTCTCAGTTTAGATGCTAGTGGTTTGAAGTCACTGTCATTTAATTTAATTTAGATTGAACAATGTCTGTATTGAATACTGTCTGCTTTCTGGTAAATAGGTTTAGAGGTGAGTCATATTAATGTCTTTCCCAGTTTATGGATTTGTACTGAACGTGAAGCCACCATCCACACGAATACTTACTAAAGGACCCTTACATAGAGCATGAACCCTGATGAAAGTTGTCAGAGCAGATATAATTGCCTTTACTGGCATTTGTTTTGTGTCACTGGTAAACAATAGTGAAACTCTTCCTGTAAAGTCTCAGCAGAGGGCACTACTGAGTAGGATAAAAAAATATATTTTCTTCTGTAGCAGCTCAATGGGCTGTACCAGTGCATTTACTGAAACCCTTCACCTGAATTCAGATTGTACAAACAGGAGGAGTGATTGAATATTTTCTGCAAACATTTGGGATCCAATGGTGGTGGTGGTGGTGTGTGTCTGTGTGTGTGCACTGTGCAGACGCTAGCGAGGAACATCGTAAGGTGCAGCTGAACAGCAGATGGTGAGGATGATCCTACCACGGCTGGCATGCAGGGTTCAGCCTCTTCCAGAGCCATACTCCTTTCTGTGCTTTTTCCATTACACTCTAAGTATTCTCCTGCTGCTGTGGAGATAGGCGAGGCACAGGCCAGGCTGGTGGTAGTAGTGTATTTGCTAAGTGTGTGTGTCCACGTGTGTGTGTGTGTGTGTGTGTGTGCATGTGCGCATGCCTGCCTGCCTGCGTGCATGTGTTTGTGTCTGCGTGTGTGCTGTAGTAGACGAGACAATAGCTGTCAGGAATGTCTGGGCTAAGCCATAATGGACTGAGCTGAACTGAACTGTGCCATGTAGCCCTCAGACCCAGCAGTTTAGTTCAGCCTGTATCTTTGATTGGTCCAATCAACCTTGATGCTTTTCCAGAGAGCCCATTACCGGAGCCTGGCAGAGCTCTCTCTCGCTCTCTATTGGCAGCTGCTCCACTGTATTGACATCCAGGCTTGGGAAGAAGAGCCTCTCTCTACTCTTTTCCCAGCTACAGTATGTATAGTCAGCCAAGGTCAGGAGCAGCCAGGAGGATATGATGGAGGGAATTCAACCAGCACTTACTGTAGATTAATCCTAATGAGTATTTTCTTGGTCCTACAATGTATGTCTGTTGATATTGTAACCTTCCTCTGAGTGCATATTGTGTCCACAATGCCACGTTGTTCGGCAGTACTGTACGTATTGTACATATTGGCCCTTCATGGTGCACTCCATTTGGCACTCAATTGGTGTTACCACTGTGATGTTGGAGAGAATAAGAACCAATGGGGGATGCCGACAGTGTGAAATCTGCCATGCCTAGATGACCGTGCCAGCTATCTATAGTGCCTAGAATCTATAGTAGATAACTCTGCCAGCCATCTATGGTGCCCTGCTGGCAGCTTCAGCATCACAGACTGCTCAATTGGTGTCATAATCAAAATGTGGTTCTGGAAACTGTTGATGCCTCCAGAGGAAGAGTGCCCCATTGAACTTCCTGCTTTCAGCAGTTGTGCGCGTCACCCTCTCAGACTCCCCGCTCCCTCCTCAGATGGCGTCACAGGGTTCCTCTGAGCCTCTATTTTTTCCCCTCTGCCACAGGTAACATGCTCCCATTTTTCCAGTGAGAAGGCTGTGGCTTCCTTCAATCTGCCTGGAGGAAAGGTGAGAGTCTCATTCAAGAGGCCTTAAGTGTCTCTGGGTGCATCTCAATAGTCTGTGGTTTCCTCTCTGCGTTTCCTCTCCTTCATCTTGTCTAATTATGAAAAAAAACAGAAACTTTCTTTCGACTGTCCAATTTATTTCTCATCAGTGCAGAAGAAGGAAAGGAGAAGAGGAAGCCACTATAGTAAGGAGTTGGGGATTGGTCATCTCTTCATACATATATATTATGGAGGTACCTGCTCTTGAGGTGCACTATTGCACTTGCTGTTGAGGTGGAGGGAGACCTGGAGGGACATGTCATAAAGCATTTAAATTGATCTCTTATGGGTACCTATGTAGTATATACACTATGAAAAACATACATCACATATAATGTATATCTAGTATCATAGGGGTTGTACAAAGAAGGGCCCTTGGCTCTATCTGTGATAGTATTATAGATAGACTATACTATCAAAAGAGCAATGGATGATGTGTTGTGTAATGCACGTGTGTCAAGATTAATTTATCCTACCAGGATACCAATGAGGACACAGGGGAATGACGCTACATGGAAAAATATGATCTGGGCAGGAGAAACCATTAACACTGGGTCTGTGCTGCTGTCACTGTTCCACAGCATCGCTGTGACAAAGCAAGTAAGGATTCGTAGGACGGGAAAGGGCGATGGAGGAAGGGTGTGAGGACTCAAATCCAGCAGGGAGCTTTAGAGCAGTGCATTATGGGTTTAAATACCTTACACTACCTCGGGGACTCCCCAAGGACTTTCCATCCCAATCCAAGAACCAGAGAGTGTTCTGGTGAATCTGTGAAAATGATGGCGTGTCTGAGCAAGAAGTAATGTAAGAGCTGTGCTGCTCATTCCTAACTTCAGACAAACTGAAAAACTGTCAGGACTACAGATAGAGTAGTCAGCTGAATGAGAAGGTGTGTGTGTGTGTGTGGTTTTGTCTTAGGGTCTTTAGTTCAATTCTCATGTGTTGTTTCACACATTTCAAGACAAAATGCAGTCTTTGCACGTACTTATTAATAATTCATGTTCATTAGCTTTTTCCCATACTGCACTCCATATGCTAACGAGTGCATGCATGACCCAACCTACATTTCACATATGAACACTATCTATGCTGGCTGTGTCTGTTTTTTCACCGTAAAGATCTGTAGATATCCTACAGAAGTATATGCAGATACTGTAAAGGATCCACACCAGTGACCTCTTGTCACCTGTTTATCTTCCCAAACATCCACCCACAAAGTAGAATTAAGTTACCACTACAAGTTGATCTAAGGTCACTATTGTGTTTTTCCCTTGAAATGGTTGAGGTTAGGTTTGGGGGTAAGCTGATCCTAGATCGGTGTCTACGGACAACCACTATATGGAAAATATAACTCATTCTGAAAATCTTTGCACTTTAAGACAGAGGGACAAGAGCATTAAGTCTAAGGTTGTGGTTATTTTCTGCCATGTCACAACATAAGACGTTTCACAAGTCAAAGGATCACTACAGGGACCAAATTCAGCCCTGACCCAAATCACATAGATACTAGAGCCAAAAGAAAAACTGAAAAACTCATAAAAAAGCCAATAGAAAATGGCTGTCTGAGGGATTAGACTTGGTCACTCAGTCTGGGTCCAGTTTATTTGTGTAAGGCACTCTGGGGCATTGGTAGGGCAGTAGGGCCGCTAATTTTAGAGGGAACATTGATCCGAGGAAGCTGAGTGTTCCAGGATCTGATCTCCGTGGTCGTCCCTGCTAGATGATCAGGGTCGGATGGACGGACGGACAGACAGACAGGGGTACGGACAGGCAGACAGACAGGCAGACAGACAGAAAGATACACGCAAACACATGCACACTTAATCACTGAGCACTTAGTTAAGCATCTCCACCCAGTGACATTGTCTGTCGACAGCTGAAGACAAAATGAGCCAACTGTTGAATGTGCGGACAAGTGTTGAAGAGTGATGGATTTGTGAACAGATAGGTATTGACATTTCTGCAGATCTCACGTTATCAGTTCCCACTCCTGGTGAGCCCTCCTGATCTATATAGACGGGATAGGAGAGTCTGTAATCTCACTCTGACAAACAAAAATGACTTCTTGCATTCTCCTGGATGGTAAGACTGTGTCAACTTAGAAATTACTACATCAGTATCACTTTCTCAATGCTTGTTTACAGTCCATCCAAATCATTACAATGCGTAGAGCGCACGTCAATTTACATCTACAGTAGTGATTCAATCATTTAAAAGCCTATGATATATTCGATATTAGATATTGAGCTTTTCAATATCAATATTATCAAAAAACTCACCTCTACTGCAAAACAGTGAAATACACTCTTTCCACTGAAAATGTAGAAAGTGAAAAGTTTGGCTTTCGCTGTTTGGCAGTAGATGTGAATTTCTGGATGCCTCGGCTCTTGACTTGTCAGAGGCTTGAGTTGAGAGTAATCCCAGACACAGCCAGGCTTTTGACTTGGCGCCGACGAGGATGGCGGCCTCGCGACTAGCTCTGTTTTTTTATGTATTATTTTTTACACTATTAGCTCAGAAAGTGTTTTGTATCATTACATACAGCCGGGAAAAACTATTGGATATCAGAGTGGTGGTAACTCACCAGCATTACGACCAGGAATACAACTTTCCCGAAGCAGATCCTTTGTTTGCTCTCCCCAGGGCAATTTAACTGATTCCAGCGGCTGACCCAAAACATCAACAGCGGAGGAGAGGCACTAGGAGCGGCCTACTGGTTCGTCTTAGGAGGCGTGCACACCACCCACCGCTTCCAAGTATACTACTCGCTAATGTTCAGTCTCTGGTTAACAAGGCCGACGAGCTTCGGAATGTCTTTCTTTCCAGAGAGACATCAAGGCCTGTAACATACTTTCTTTCACGGAAACATGGCTCTCTGGGGATATTCTGTAAAAATCGGTCCAGCCAGATGGGTTCTCAGTTCATCGCGCAGACAGGAATAAATATCTCTCCGGGAAGCAGAAGGGCGGAGGTGTATGTTTCATGATTAACGACTCATGGTGTAATTATAGTAACATACAGGAACTCAAGTCCTTCTGTTCACCCGATCTAGAATACCTCACAATCAAATGCCGACCGTATTATCTCCCAAGATAATTTTCTTCGGTTATAGTCACGGCCGTGTATATCCCCCCTCAAGCCGATACCACGACAGCCCTCAAAGAACTTCACTGGACTTGGAAACCACATATCCTGAGGCTGCATTTATTGTAGCCGGGGATTTTAACAAAGAACATTTGAGGACTAGGCTGCCGAAATTCTATCAACATATATCGACTGTTGTACTTGCGCTGCTAAAATCCTCTACCATTGCTATTCGAACTTCCGGGATGGTTATAAGGCCCTCCCCTGCCCTCCTTTCGGCAAATATGACCACGACTCCATTTTGCTACTCCCTTCCTATAGGCAGAAACTCAAACAGCAAGTACCCGTGCTAAGGACTATTCAACGCTGGTCTGACCAATTGGAATCCACACTTCAAGATTGTTTTGATCACGCGGACTGGGATATGTTCCGGGTAGCTTGCGAAGATAATTTAGATGAATACACTGAAACGGTGACTGAGTTTATCAGGAAGTGTATAGGTGATGTTGTGCCAACTGTGACTACTAAAACCTACCCTAACCAGAAACCATGGATAGATGGCAGCATTCGCGCAAAACTGAAAGCGCGAAACACCGCATTTAACCATTGCAAGGTGACTGGGAATATGGCAGAATACAAACAGTGTAGCTACTCACTCCTTAAGGCAATTAAACTGGCAAAACATCAGTATAGAGACAAAGTGGAGTCGTAATTCAATGGCTCAGTCACGAGACGTATGTGGCAGGGTCTACAGACAATCACAGACTACAAAAGGAAAACCAGCCACGTCGCTTCCAGACAAGCTAAACACCTTCTTCGTCCACTTTGAGGATAACACAGTGCCACCGACGAGGCCCACTACCAAGTACTGTGGCCTCTTCTTCTCCGTGGCCGACGTGAGTAAGAAATGTAAGCATGTTAACCCCTGCAAGGCTGCTGGCCCAGACGGCATCCCTAGCCGCGTCCTCAGAGCATGCACAGACCTGCTGGCTGGTGTGTTTACGGACATATTCAATCTCTCCCTTTCCCAGTCTGCTGTTCCCACATGCTTCAAGATGGCCACCATTGTTCCTGTACCCAAGAAAGCAAAGGTAACTGAACTAAATGACTATCGCCCCGAAGCACTCACCTCTGTCGTCATGAAGTGCTTTGAGAGACTAGTCAAGGATCATATCACTTCTACCTTACCTGTCACCCTAGACCCACTTCAATTTGCTTACTACCCCAATAGATCAACAGACGATGCAATCGCCATCACACTGCACACTGCCCTATCCCATCTGGACAAGAGGAATACCTATGTAAGAATGCTGTTCATTGACTATAGCTCAGCATTCAGGGGAGGGAATGGCCGGCAGGGATGTAGCTCAGTTGGTAGAGCATGGCGTTTGCAACGCCAGGGTTGTGGGTTCGATTCCCACGGGGGGCCAGTATGAAAAAAATAAAAAAATAAAATGTATGCACTCACTAACTGTAAGTCACTCTGGATAAGAGCGTCTGCTAAATGACTAAAATGTAAAATGTATTAAATAGCTAGCACATCACAAGAAATGGAACACTAGTCACTTTAATAATGTTTACATATCTTGCACTACTCATCTCATATGTATATACTGTATTCTATAATATTCTACTGTATCTTAGTCCATGCCGCTCTGTCATTGCTTGTCCATATATGTATATATTCTTAAATTCCATTCCTTACTAGATTTGTGTTTATAGGGTATATGTTGTGAAATTGTTAGATATTACTGCACTGTCGGAGCTAGAAGCACAAGCATTTCGCTACTCCCGCAATAACATCTGCTAAACACGTGTATGTGACAAATATAATTTGATTTGATTTGATTTGAGTGCTTCTGAGGGAGGCCATTTTGGATTGACAGGCGTACCTGGGATGGAGATTGCTGTTGGTGAGCCTGAGACTCAGGCAAACGCTAGCTTTCATCTTCCCTCCACTTTGTTGTTTTCCCTCTCTTCAGTGACAATGACATAGTGCAACAAAGCCAGAAGCACTATGTTTAGATGAGTGGTGTATCTTCTCATAGGGGTACTATAGCTTTTCACTGTAATTGCACCTACAGTACTGTGCCCTCGTGGAAAAAGTACTACTGAATTACTACTCTACTACACAAGATCTACACAAAACCTACTGGTTTTATTACTTGATTGCTATTGAGGTGTGTAGTACACCAGTACTACACTATATAAAAAAAATGTATGCACAAACTGTAAAGTCGCTCTGGATAAGAGCGTCTGCTAAATGTAAAATGTAAATGTAAATGTAGTGATTTATGTAGTAATTTATGTAGTAATTAGTGATAAATTGGGTAGTTTCACTACTGGTGAACAACACATATTTCCTATTCAAATCAATACATAATTTTCCCTTAATGACTACTGTGTAACTACTGAGCTTTTGGGTATCTAATACTTAAAACTTACACATACCTACATGTTCACTATTGAATTACTACGTAATGCCTACACATTACTGCTGTATGCCTACTCAATACCTATTGAATTACTAGGGGAGAACCGGGACAAAAGTAACACTTTTAGTTTTTTTCATAATTACTAATTAGATCGATAAAATGTAATGTTGAAATTAAATAGACTTAGAACAGAACTACCGCAACGTTACTTTTGTACCTGCCAGCGGGCGGGAGTAACACAGCCTTGGGACAAAATTAACAGCTGGCAAGAAGTGCACAGTATCTGTCTTATCTCCATGTTTCTGGTTTGTAATGCTCGTTACTTTGAACAAATGTACTATCAGAAATAATTTCATGTTTGTGTCGATTTGAATAATTAACGCGTCAACAACGCAGTGTTGCGCAACCACAATATTTTGCCAAGCAATATTAATCGGACTAAAATGGATTACATAATAGTTATTTATAGCATAATTTTCTCATCTCAATTTAATGGGAATGTAGTGGGAGATGTTTTTCACCATTTTCAATGACTATTCATGCTTAGATCTACCAATCAGGTGCGCTAAAGCTGTCCTTGTCATGCACTCTCCTAGTGTCTTGATAGAATAAACATTTTTTCTCTTCACAAACAGCAAACTCATCATGCTTATCTCATTTCCATGGCTTGACACAAGGTAATTGACTCCCAGAATCATAAAGATATTTCTAATCACTAACCTGTCGATAAAAGCTTATGTGAGAAGCTGATCCATCAAGTCAATTGATTAAGGCATAATTCTAATGATTTCATATATAATATTCAAACATTCAGTCACTTGTTGATATTTTTTGGGAAATTCGTGTCATCAGTTTAGGAAACAATGTAAAAGAAAAAATCCTTGAGTTAGTAAAGCAGCATACAAACTTGGTCTCTGTCTTTAAGGCAGCTCCAAAATGCAGCTGTTTCAGCCTAGTTTAGTGCTCTCTGTGGTGGAGGAGCAGCCAGCAAAAGCACAGAGAGTAGGCATTGTTAATCTTCTCTGGTTGCGCCGTGATTAGCTTAGGATTCTGTCACTCATGGGGACACTACGTCACCGCAGAGCTAGGCTGTTCAATCCCCCTTGGGTGCTGCCATAGATTTACAGTAGAAGTGCCCGTCCAAGAAGGCTCAAGGTCATTGGCCACAGATAAAATTACATCAAATCACGTTATATCTCCCGTAGCTTTGATTGGGCTGATCATGTCATAATTTCAAAATCTTAGCTAGCTAGCTAGATAAGCAGTCATCATCATGAATCACGTCGACAATCTACTGGCAAATCCTTTTCAATCCTTGTCATATGAAGAGAAATTAGAGCTAAAACGTATCGGTGCTCATCGACCATTGGACATAAACATTACACAACAAGTCAGAAATCGCAAATTCAACAATGAGTGGTTTGGAACTAAGCAGTGTCTAACTACGAGCGTCGCAAAGCAATCACTATTTTACTTCCCCTGCCTGCTATTCAGTGGAGAGGGTGTGTGGTCCAATTCTGGGTTTAAGGATTTAAAACATCTGTCTAAAAGGGTCTCAAAACATGAGAATTGTGCATCACATGTAGACAACGCTGTTAAACTGGGATTACTTGGGAAATCAAATCAAACATTGTGGCTCAGCTAGACACCGCATATAGACGAGCCATGACCTTCATAACCAATAAACAGAGGAGAAAAGGTATGTGCTTGCCAGAATTATAGCATGCATTAAATTGTGTGGCAATTGTGAGACAGCACTGAGGGGTCATGACAAGTCGGCCGACTCCTTGAACCCAGGCGTTTTCAGGTGTATTTTTGAGACCATGCATGAAGGAGATTACAGGCTACAAAGGCATTATGACGACCAACCCCTTTTTAAGGGTACATCAAGCACGATCCAAAACGAACTTTTGGATTGTATGTATGAAGTGTACAGAGAAGCTATAGCTAAGGAGGTGTCTGAGACTCCTTTTGCGTCTGTACAGGCAGACGAGACCACAGACGTCTCCTTTAAATCACAGATGGTAATAGTGCTGCGCGACATGTTACCAGACAACAGTGTGTGTGAGAGGTTTTTGGAGTGGTGTGAGCCTATCCAACACCATCAAACAAGTCCTAGCGCCACTGAACGTGAAGGAGAAGCTGGCTGTACAAACCTACGACGGGGCAGAGGTGATAAGTGGTAATGTACGTGGTGTCCAAGCACCTGGGCGGACTGTTGGATGGGCCGGGGTGCAGGCTCGTTGGGTCGACTTGTGGTAGAGAATGCTCCGCTTGTTGGAGGTGACGCCCCTCTGGGAATGTCGAGACGTTGAAGAACGCGGAGGACCTCATCCATAGCCATCCCCAGTTGTGCCAGCTGGTCGAGGTGTTGGCGAAGTAGGCGTCCCTGTTCGCTGACTATCTGGGAGATGTCCTGATTAACTGCTGCATCCATTTGGCGAGGCAGTATTCTCTAACGGGAGTCAGGAAGCAGGTGCAGTTAGTGAGTTTAATATAAACTAACATAGAACGATACAAAACAAGAGAAACGTCTGACAAGGAAACATAACCAATACTGCCTGATAACTGATAACAAAAGAGTGCTATATAAAGGGTAAGTAATCAGGGAGTAATGAAGTCCAGGTGTAACGGATGATGAGACGCAGGTGTGCGTAAAGATGGGTTGCCAGGACCGGAGGTCAGTAGACCGGCGACGTCAAGCGCCGAAGAGGGGGAGCGGGAGTAGACGTGACACTGTCCATTTCGAAAGTGCTGAACGAATAGGCCTACCTATTTGGGAGGCGCACGGCAATGTGGTACGGAGTTCAATTTGGCCTCTGCATGCCTCCGGAGGCTCCGCCATTGCGTCACACGCTCCATACGGAGCCTCCAACCACATTTTTGGATCAAGCTTACATTGGCTTTCAGAGCTGTTCTTAGGCACGATGCAACACCATATACCACAAACCCCCGGAACAATTCTATGTTGGTGGTTCGGGTTACGGAGTACAATCTGTCCTGATGTTGGGTATAGGGTGGGGCTCGGAATTGATGTGGCTGGCGTGGGGCGGGTGCGGCTCCAAAAAATGGACCCGAGCAGCACAATTTCCACTAGACTCTATTATAGCCACAAAGTCAAAATCCCTCCTTGGAATCGGCTCTACTTCCAAACCCCTATCCAAACAATTGTAATAACTTGAATTTGGTGTGTTTTTTTCCTGGTAGTTTGAATAGCTGTGCTAGGCTAATGTAAGCAGGCTGTATGCATATGTTATTAACAGCCATATGTCCAAGCTAGCCTTGCCTAGCACAGTTCTGCACACAGGGTCATGGTTCACTGAATATGTTCTCAGCATTCTCCACTTCAAACAGCTACAGAGAGCTATTTAAGGGCCACAGACAATGGGAGGTATTCTGTTTTGTCTCACTGCAATTGAAAGCATTTTTGGCTGAGCTTAGTCTACTGCACTGAGCTGTGTATGTGTGTTTGTACACATACAGACGTGTGTTTGTGTGTGCACATGTGTTTGTGTGTGTGTGTGTGTGTGTGTGTGTGTTTGTGTGCATGTGTTTGCGTGTGTGTGTGTGTTTGCATGTATTTTTCAGCAGCTGTATCTCTCTGTATCTGTGACAGTAACAGTAATTTCTTTCTGCATGTTGTGAAAAGCAGGTCACATACAGAACAGTGACATGGGCCAGATCAGGATGGCTTGTGCCCGCACTGTGGTGTGGGGTTCTGAGCTACAGTGCCTTCATAACGTATTCACACCCCTTGACTTTCTTTTCTTCACATCTTGTTGTGTTACAGCCTGAATTTAAAATTGATTAAATTGAGATGTCTTTGTCATTGGCCTACACACAATACCCCATAATGTCATAGTGGAATTTTTACAAATTCATAAAAAATGTAAAGCTGAAATGTCTTCAGTGAATAAGTATTCAACCCCTTTGTTTGAGTAAAAATGTGCTTAACAAGTCACATAATAAGTTGCATGGATTTACTCTGTGTGCAATAATAGTGTTTAACATGATTTTTGAATGACTATCTCATCTCTGTACCCCACACACACAATTATCTGAAATTAACTTTATGTCCAACACAACGTATCACTGAGTACCACTCTTCATATTTTCAAGCATAGTGCTGGCTGCATCATGTTATGTGTATGCTTGTCATCAGCAAGGTCTAGGGAGTTTTTTAGGATACAAATAAACAGAATAGGGGAAAACCTGCTTCAGTCTAGTTTACAACAGACACTGGGAGACGGATTCACCTTTCAGCAGGACAATAACCTAAAACACAAGGCCAAAGTATTCGGAAAGTATTCAGACTTCTTCCCTTTTTCACATTTTGTTATGTTACAGCCTTATTCTAGAACAGATTAAATACACTTTTTTTCCTGATCAATCTACACACAATACCACCTAATGACAAAGCGAAAACAGGTTTTTAGACTAAATTTTCCGTAGAGCTCAGAGACAGGATTGTGTCGAGGCACAAATCTGGGGAAGGGTACCAAAACATTTCTGCAGCATTGAAGGTCGCCAAGAACACAGTGGCCTCCATCATTCTTAAATGGAATAAGTTTGGAATAACCAAGACTCTTCCTAGAGTTGGCCGATCGACCAAACTGAGCAATCGGGGGAGAAGGGCGTTGGTCAGGGAGGTGACCAAGAACCCAATGGTCACTCTGACAGAGCTCCAGAGTTTCTCTGTGGAGATGGGAGAATCTTCCAGAAAGACAACCATCTCTGCAGCACTCCGCCAATCAGGCCTTTATGGTAGAGTGGCCAGACGGAAGCCACTCCTCAGTAAAAGGCACATGACAACCCGCTTGGAGTTTGCCAAAAGACACCTAAAGGACTCTCAGACCATGAGAAACAAGATTCTCTGGTCTCTGGACTGAATACTTATGTAAATGTGATATTTACATTTTTAAAAAATTATACATTTGCAAAAATGTCTAAAAACCTGTTTTTTCTTTGTCATTATGAGGTATTGTGTGTACATTGATGAGGGAACAAAACAATTTAATCAATTTTAGAATAAGGCTGTAACGTAACAAAATGTAGAAAAGTCAAAGGGTCTGAATACTTTATGAATGCACTGGTGTTGCTTACCAAGACGACATTGAATGTTCCTGAGTGGCCAAGTTACAGTTTTGACTTAAATCGGCTTAAAAATCTATGGCAAGACTTGAAAATGGCTGTCTAGCAATGATCAACAATCAACTTGACAGAGCTTGATGAATTTAAAAAGAATAATGTGCAAATATTGTACAATCCAGGTGTGCAAAGCTGTTAGAGATTTACCCAGAACAACTCACAGCTGTAATTGCTACCAAAGGTGATTCTAACATGTATTGACTCAGGGGGTTGAATACTTATTTAATCAAGATATATTAGTATTTTTTTTTTCATACTTTTTTTCAATGGTTAGAATTTTTCTTCCACTTTGACATTAGAGTATTTTGTGTAGATCGTTGACAAAAAAATGACAATTAATCCCACTTTGTAACATAACAAATGTGGGAAAATTAAAGGGGTGTGAATACCTTCTGAAGGCACTGTATCTGACTGACTAACAGTGTGTGTGTGGAGCAGGGTATAGTATTTCTGGGGATATGTGACTGGGGGAGAGAGATACAGTAGCAGTCCTCATTTTATTCAATGGCAACGCCCCTATCTGAAAATAGCTCTGTAACTAGAACATGAAATTGTCATTTACAGTATCTCACAAAAGTGAGTACACCCCTAAGTGAAAATGTCCAAATTGGGCCCAATTAGCCATTTTCCCTCCCCGGTGTCATGTGACTCCTTAGTGTTACAAGGTCTCAGGTGTGAATGGGGAGCAGGTGTGTTAAATGTGGTGTCATCGCTCTCACACTCCCTCATACTGGTCACTGGAAGTTCAACATGGCACCTCATGGCAAAGAACTCTCTGAGGATCTGAAAAAAGAATTGTTGCTCTACATAAAGATGGCCTGGGCTATAAGAAGATTGCCAAGACCCTGAAACTGAGCTGCAGCACGGTGGCCAAGACCATACAGCGGTTTAACAGGACAGGTTCCACTCAGAACAGGCCTCGCCATGGTCGACCAAAGAAGTTGAGTGCACGTGCTCAGCGTCATATCCAGAGGTTGTCTTTGGGAAATAGACGTATGAGTGCTGCCAGCATTGCTGCAGAGGTTGAAGGGGTGGGGGGTCAGCCTGTCAGTGCTCAGACCATACGCCACACACTGCATCAAATTGGTCTGCATGGCTGTCGTCCCAGAAGGAAGCCTCTTCTAAAGATGATGCACAAGAAAGCCCGCAAACAGTTTGCTGAAGACAAGCAGACCATGGATTACTGGAACCATGTCCTGTGGTCTGATGAGACCAAGATAAACTTATTTGGTTCAGATGGTGTCAAGCGTGTGTGGCAGCAACCAGGTGAGGAGTACAAAGACAAGTGTGTCTTGCCTACAGTCAAGCATGGTGGTGGGAGTGTCATGGTCTGGGGCTGCATGAGTGCTGCCGGCACTGGGGAGCTACAGTTCATTGAGGGAACCATGAATGCCAACATGTACTGTGACATACTGAAGCAGAGCATGATCCCCTCCCTTCGGAGACTGGGCCGCAGGGCAGTATTCCAACATGATAATGACCCCAAACACACCTCCAAGACGACCACTGCCTTGCTAAAGAAGCTGAGGGTAAAGGTGATGGACTGGCCAAGCATGTCTCCAGACCTAAACCCTATTGAGCATCTGTGGGGCATCCTCAAACGGAAGGTGGAGGAGTGCAAGGACTCTAACATCCACCAGCTCCGTGATGTCGTCATGGAGGAGTGGAAGAGGACTCCAGTGGCAACCTGTGAAGCTCTGGTGAACTCCATGCCCAAGAGGGTTAAGGCAGTGCTGGAAAATGATGGTGGCCACCCAAAATATTGACACTTTTGGCCCAATTTGGACATTTTCACTTAGGGCTGTACTCACTTTTGTTGCCAGCGGTTTAGACATTAATAGCTGTGTGTTGTGTTATTTTGAAGGGACAGCAAATGTACACTGTTTTACAAGCTGTACACTCACTACTTTACATTGTAGCAAAGTGTCATTTCTTCAGTGTTGTCACATGAAAAGATATACTCAAATATTTACAAAAATGTGAGGGGTGTACTCACTTTTGTGAGATACTGTATCTGACTCACACACACAAATGCGGCTTATCGAGTTGTTTTGAATAATGCGCATGTGAATAAAGCCACAGTTTTGTAGAGTACAGTGTTGGCTCCAGCCCTATCGACCATCCTATTGTCCCTGTGGATAATAATACATATGGTAAACACTGTCTACCTGCCGATGGTAAACAGTGTCTACCTGTCTAGGGGGAAAACCCTCCACACAAGGCTGAGGCTGACAATGCAAGGTGAAGGTACCATAAGGTCAGATGGTCAAGAGATTAAAGCACTGGGTGGTTCGGGAACACCTGAGCTAATGCCTCTGAGTCAGAACCCTCTCTCCCAGGTCAATACTGAAGTGCGTTAAGATTTGTTAACATTCAGACTTGTTTGGCAGGTAAGGTAAGGTGAGAGCGAAAGAGCAGGTCCTTGGTGAATACTGAGATGTGCCATCAGGCAGAGAAAGCAGGCAAAACAGCCAGTTGTTTTTCCTCCTGCAACCCCTCGTATCGGCATTTCTTTACAAAAGTTTGGATTCGCTGAACCCCCCCTTGACGGTAGCAGAAATGCCACAGACCGAAGTTATTACATTTACTTAGACTCAACCACAAGTCTTGTAATTCTTGCAAGAATGTTCGCTGGACTTTTTCAAATATTTCTAATTTTCCAGACACTTTCTTTCCTGTCAAGAACATCACTCTCTTTTGAGACAGGATATTGAGTGCACTGTATTATGCTGGTGTTCTTGGGCAGGGTGATTAAGTAACCTGGCCTTAGCAAGAAGTAGGTGTAATGCAAACTCTTCATCCGAACACAACCCTTGGACTCCAGCCAAGCCTCCGAGCTCCAGACAAGCCATGAAGAAGGCACCCTAGGCTGGCTGTGGTTCTGCAGGCAACAGTGAATTGTCCTGCTTTAACTAACTCCACAGTAATAATCCTCCCAATCCCTCTGCATGAATAGTATCTGATTGACAGTCCCACTCCTTGACAATTAAACTCTCTCTGGGCCCAATGAGATCGGAATGATTAGCTTCTCCTGTAGCTGGAGTAGGAGATGGGAACTGGCAGCCCCACCATCGTTGGATAGGCAGGCCTGCGTGACTAAGGAGTTTGAGGAGATCTACATTTTATTTCTTTCCACAGGGAGAAAACCTAGTCTGTTCTCCTAATGCTTATGTGGAAATATGTGTGACTATTCTTTGCATTGTTAACTCAGAACAGGTATAATTAAACAATATGTTTTCAGATTTTAAAAGATTGCTCTGGAAGTGTTATGTGCGTGTGTGTCTGCGTTTGGAATTGCATTATACAGATGTAGGATCTTCATTTGAGCCAATTTGCTACAGCAGGAAAATAACCCTGCAGCAACAAACTTCAGAAGCCGTTTTAAACCTCAAATACACTACACATATTTCATTTCCTGCATTGAAGGAAAGTTTTCCTGCAACCGGGTGATCAAATTAAGATCCTACATCTGTATTTTCATGAGATCGTCGAACAATGGAGGGTCAAAGAGGAGGCCATATTATCTGTAAATTGCCAAAATAACATAACTAGCTTTTGCAAAGTCAAACATGATCAATGACCTTTACTAAAAGATTGTGCAACATATCACAGAGCTAACTCCCTAACCTTACCCACAAAATGTTTATTGATACACAAACTAATAGAATGTTTTCACACAACATGAAAAGCATACTTATCTCTATCCAGCCAAGCATCATAAAACGAATTGTTGATCTCTCCTCTATTATGGAAAATATCTCAATCCCCAAACAGATTAAGCCACGCATACTCACTGCCCAGGCCTCTCCCTGACTCCATAGCCTCAATCAAGCTGCTGCTAAATTCTGCCACCCCATGGGAAGGATATGGAAATGGTCTCCCACAACAAGCTGCAGCTTTCAAAGACTTTCTCTCCACGTTCCTGCTCCAGCTCCAAACAACTTCATAATATGGGAGACGGTTAGTGTTAGCCTCCCTCTCTCTCCATCTCTCTCTCTCTCTATCTCACCCAGTTTGTACCATTCGTCCTCTTATCTGATTTATAATTTAGTTGACATTGATTTCTCTATGAATTTAAAACATAGTGTTAGAGTCACAATACATTATATTTTACCCTTTTATATTGAGTTCTAACAACCACACTATGGGTAATGGCCTGTTCTGATCAAATTCTTTATCAAATGAGGGTTTGGATCATCTTAAAAAAAAAAGGAGCCCTGCAAACACAGTGGAGGGAGGTGATGACAGTACATTTCATTCAGTGGTGTAAAGTCTACTGAACAAAAATATAAACGCAACATGCAACTATTTCAAAGATTTTACTGAGTTACAGTTCATATAAGCCCCCCGTGTACCTCAGTTGGTAGAGCATGGCGCTTGTAACGCCAGGGTTGTGGGTTCGATTCCCACGGGGCCAGTATGAAAATGTATGCACTCACTAACTGTAAGTCGCTCTGGATAAGAGCGTCTGCTAAATGACTAAAATGTAAAAAATATAATGAAATCAGTCAATTGAAATCAATTAATTAGGCCCTAATCTACGGATTTCATGACCTGTTGCTCACAGATACCTTAAAAAAAGTAGGGTCATAGATCAGAAAACCAGTCAGTATCTGTTGTGACCACCATTTGCCTCATGCAGCACGACACATCTCCTTCGCATAGTGTTGATCAGGCTGTTGATTGTGGTATGTGGAATGTTGTCCCACTCCTCTTCAACGGCTGCGTATTGGATGACTGTCATTCATATTCCATTCATGTTGCTACATGATACTAAAATGTTCCCTATACCTATCATGAGGTTGCTACAACCTAGCCTATGAATTAAAGTTTATAACGTAGGTGCACAGGTCGAGAGAACAATTAAGAGTAATCAAGGTGACAGACAGTGACACATTCAATACCACCTTGCACACTCTTGCCTGCATCTAGCTGATCTACAGTGTAATCATTAGTCCAACAGTTGCAAACAAGAGTTTCTATTGGACAAATTCAGGTATGTTTATCCCTGTTTCGTTCAGTTTTCTTCATTTAAGAAAAGTTTTTCAACAGAATCGGCGGAATGAATACACCCCTGATCACATTCAAACACAGTTCAATTTCATAGCAGCCACATACAAACAGCATGATCATTTTGCTCATTGTAGAATTCCTTATCTCATCTACGCGCTCTCCTCCTCTCACCTTTTCCCTTCGCTTGTGCACAACATATCAGCTGTCTGTGACCAGGCAAAAAAACCTTTCCAAGCCAAACCTTCACATCATCACTGCTAACCACTACATACAGCCTACATCATTAACGTCACCACATTAGCTAACGTCATAACTAGTCAACATAGCTACTAGAACTAACGCGTTAGTAAACCCGCTACAATCATGAAGTACAGTTACACCGGTGAGCCCCTTTGGCAATACATTTATGAAACCAAAAGCTTACCTTGACTTGGAAGCGTTCCAGTGTTCGATAGCTATAGCCAGCTAGCAAACATAGCATCCCTCTCTGTTTAAGCCAGGTGTTTGAGTAGGCTAAATCATCTAGCTGCATTAGCTAGCTAAGTAAGTGAAAGTGATTTAAAAATATATTCATATATAGCTAGCTCTCTCTTTTTCTCTCTGCTGCTTCTCCTTACATTTTGAAGAAATTAATTTGTTAAAAACAGTTCAATTATTGTCTTTCTCTCTCTTAGAGTCAATTACTCACCACGTTTTATGCACTGCGGTGCTAGCTAGCTGTAGCTGATGCTTTCTGTACTATATTCATTCTCTGATCCTTTCATTGGGTGGACAACATGTCAGTTCATGCTGCAAGAGCTCTGATAGGTTGGAGGATGTCCTCCGGAAGTCGTCATAATGACTGTGTAAGTCTATGGAAGGGGGTGTGAACCATGAGCCTCCTAGGTTTTGTATAGAAGTCAATGTACCCAGAGGACGACGGGAAATAGCTGTCCTCCAGCTACACCATGGTGCTACCCCAGAGAGTGCTGTTGAGGCTACTGTAAACCTTCATTACAAAACAGTTATTTGGTCACGTGAATATATTTAGTATAGTTTAATTTAAAATGATTATTATTATTTTGTACTTTTACCCCTTTTCTTCTCCCCAATTGGTAGTTACAGTCTTGTACCATCGCTGCAACTCCCCTACGGACTTGGGAGAGGAGAAGGTCAAGAGCCATGCGTCCTCCGAAACACGACCCTGCCAAGCCGCACTGCTTCTTGACACACTGCTCGCTTAACCCGGAAGCCAGCCGCACCAATGTGTCAGAGGAAACACCATCCAGCTGGCGACCGAAGTCAGCTTGCAGGCGCCTGGCCCGCCACATTGAGTCGCTAGAGAGCGATGGGACAAGGAAATCCCGGCCGGCCAAACCCTCCCCTAACCCGGACGATGCTGGGCCAATTGTGAGCTGCCTCATGGGTCTCCCGGTCACAGCCGGCTGTGACACAGCCTGGGATCGAACCCAGGGCCTGTAGTGAAGCCTCAAGCAGTGCGATGCAGTGCCTTAGACCGCTGCTCCACAAGGGAGAAAGGATAACTTTTTTAATGTTTCACTATTTTTTTTCTCTCCTGAAATTCACTGAGTAGGATGGTCCTCATCTTCCTCCTCAGAGGAGCCTCCACTGCTCGACACACAGAAACGCATGCAAATCTCTCCCTCGCCTTCCATTTGGCAAATCTGACCATCACTCTATCCTCCTCATTCCTGCTTACAAGCAAAAACTTAGGAAGTACCAGTGAAGCACTCAATGCGGAAGTGGTCCGATGGAGCAGATGTTAAGCTACAGGACTGTTTTGTTAGCACAGACTGGAATATGTTCTGGGATTCATCCGATGGCATTGAGGAGTTTACCACATCAGTCACCGGCTTCATTAATAAGTGCATCGACGATGTCATCCCCACAGTGACCATTAGTACATATCCCATACAGAAGCCATGGTTTACAGGCAACATCCGCACTGAGCTAAAAGCTAGAGCTGCTGCTTTCAAGGAGTGGGACGCTAATCCGGACACTTATAAGAAATCCCACTATGACCTCAGACGAGCCATCAAACAGTCAAAGTGTCAATACAGGACTAAGATCGAATCCGCTCTGACGCTTGTCAGATGTGGCAGGGCTTGTAAACTATCACGGATTACAAAAGTAAACCCAGCCGCTAGCTGCCCAGTGACGCAAGCCTACTAGACAAGCTAAATGCCTTCTATGCTCGCTTCGAGGCAAGCAACACTGAACCATGCGGAATGCGTGTTCCGGACGACTGTGTGATCATGCTCTTCAACCTTTCTCTGACCCAGTCTCTAATACCTACATGTTTAAAGCAGACCACCATATTCCCTGTGCCCAAGAACGGCAAGGTAACCTGTCTAATTCATTATCACCCCGTAGCACTCACATCTGTAGCCATGAAATGTTTTGAAAGGCTGGTCATGGCTCACATCAACACCATCATTCCAGACACCCTGCACCCACACAATTCGCATACCACTGATAGATTAATTTGTATTTTAAGAATAATGTCTAAAGGATTTCACCCCAAATACAGTATAAATGTGTGAGGTGTTAGAGTTATAATGTAGTGTGAACCCACTAACAGAGGGGGGGAGTTAGAAACTGTTGAAAGAATTCCAGGGTGAAGGGGACTAAGAAACGGTTTATAGGTGGGCGGAGCAAAGTGCCTTTGTGTGTCAAGGGATATAAAAGCTGTATGTATGTTTTTTGGCGCCAGAGCTCTCCATGATTAAAAATACAGACCATTCTTGCTGGTTGCGGACCTTTGTTTAATTCATGATTAAACCAGAGAATGTACACCCTCTGGGAATTATTCAGAGCATTAAGTTTGATTAATTAGAGATAGAAATTCTCGTGACAAATGATCCTTCGGGCAGAGCTCAAAATACGTCTTTATCGTTCTGAGGACACCGAAAACCGTGCACGGGCGGATGATAGCATCCGTATAGAATAGACCTGGCCTTCGACGTTAAGGTTATAAACAGGACGGTGATTAATCTTATGAACGATAAAGATGTTAACGAGATTGAAAAAGCATTTAAATCCGAACTGCAAGGAGAAGGTCAATAATTTTTATTCATGGATTTTGGTGTGATTATTTGAACTTGTATGAGAATAATAATTATTGTGAAGGGCAGAGAATAGTTACCAAAATCTCATAAGAGAATTATAAAGGAAGGAAGAAGGGTCCGGGATTGACTCTGGGTAGATAGCTATTACCAAAATAAACTAGTTAATATTGAGATTGTACGAGATACAGTCTTTACAATATAAACAGGAAGGGAGATAATTATCATCGTGTGAGATGGATACATTAAACAAGTCAAGAGTCATAAACAACTGGGGATTTGCTCGAACTCTGTCTATTTCATGAAACTGGAGCAGTTACGACCTCTAGGTTACGGATAGTGTTAGCAAAAAATCGTATAAGGTTGTATACGTGTGAGACCTAATAATCCATCGAAATACGTGATAATTGTTTCAAGGAAGGGACTAAAATAGGTCGCGTGAGAAAAAAATTATGGTTGTCCCATCCCTTTCATGAAACTGGGGTTTAAAAAAACTCTGGGTTACGGGTTAGATAATTTAAATGGTTAATTACAAAAGCAGATCATAAACATTGGCTCAAGAGTCGCACCAGATAATAAGTCCCAAGGAAAATAATTCTGGATTGAATTATTACTAAACGGGTGGATTTCTTATTTTTCTACCATGGGAAATAAATATGATTAGGTAGATGCATGTAAATTGCGGAACGGATTTGAAGAAACAGCGAGGGGAGGGGCTAGACACAGCGAGAGTATGGCTTTTGGAGAGTCAGGAAAGACTAAATTAGATAGCTACAATAAATCAGGGAGGCAGAATAGGGGAGGAGGTAAGAGGAAGTGCTTTAACTGTAACAAGGAGGGTCATTTGGCCAGGGAGTGTAAGGCCCTGTGTAAATACTGTAACAAAACAGGTCATAACCATCGCGACTGCAGAAATAAAGGAAAGGGCAGTGTCCGGGAAATGACAGTCTATTTTTTGGTTCCACGGGTAAAATGTTTGAAGAAGTGATTTGTGTCGATTAAGAATTGGCTAAAAACACCACGAAGCGATTATTTGAGAGGTACCTATACATTTCTAACAATATATACGTATGAACTTTCTCACCCAAACGTAGACGTACGTAATGGGTGAGAATGTAGAGAATATTTACATTTGCGGTCATTTAGCAGACGCTCTTGTCCAGAGCGACTTGCAGGAACAATTGGGGTTAGGTGCCTTGCTCGGGGGCACATCGGCAGATTTTTCGCCTGGTCGGCTCGGGGATTGGAACCGGCGACCTCTCGGTTGCTGACACGGTGCTCTTGGTTACTGGGCTACCTGCCGCCCCATATGAGTTTAAGGTTGTGCCGTTGTGTGATTATGTGATAAGGTTAT
Organism: Coregonus clupeaformis; assembly: GCF_020615455.1. NCBI lineage: Eukaryota > Metazoa > Chordata > Actinopteri > Salmoniformes > Salmonidae > Coregonus > Coregonus clupeaformis. The sequence goes on from NC_059226.1 coordinate 6,748,326, forward strand.
GTGATAAGGTTTAATGGGTAATCGGACCATAACTAATGTGGTTATAGAAGGAAGGTATAAATAGTAGAGAGCCAATAGAGGGTTCCATTGAACTATTATGTTTTGTTGGGCATTTCAATGGCATAAGGTGAAATCTGTGTGTATGAGTGAATTCAACGGCTGGTATGAATGGTAACCGGATACTACTGAGTATTTGGTTTGTTGATGTTGAATGGAAGATTTGTAGCGTGGTTGGGGTTAAATAGAAATACTCACTTATTCAATAGGGAATGGGTGTAGGGAGAGATAGTTTTTACGTGTATTAAAAGTTTAATTAGATAGCTTTAGAAGTATTCTAGATAGGTCTATGAAAATATGTTACAAGTACGAATTACATTATTTCCTAAGAAGGAAGATGATTAGGGCAGGTCCCCGCGCCTCCCCCGTTGTGTAGGAAGGAGCAGGGGGGGGAGGGGTGAGAGACAGTACATAGTTCAGATGATAGGAATATCATTAAATGTATGCTTATCAACGATATCAAGTATTTGTTTTATTAATTAGGGCCGAATCAGAGAGAACAGTTAAAGAAATTGAATAGCGAACTGAAATGGCGATAGAGCTGTGAAAATTGAGTTGAGGACAAAGGAGAATAATTTATGGCTCTGGTTAGCGGGAAAAAATAGAGGGTCCAGTGAGTTAGATTGAGCTGTAAGATTTCAAGTAGAGGTCTAAATACTTGACTGGAAGGAAGTGCTTTGATAAATTCAAATGGTTATTACTTTATTGTATAGGTTGGGTAACACCAATGGTGTATGAAAATAAGTGGTGAATTCTAAAACGATAATTTGGTTTCGTTACGTGAACAATGGGATATCGTTTTTACTATTAGGATGATGGATTGAATAAACATTGGTTATAAGTATGAAGTTATTAAACAATAGGTTTATATTTTAAAAACATCAATGCAACAGGTTGCAATGATTAAAGTAATAGTAAATTGGGAATATTAAGGTAAAAATAATGAATAACGAGTATGACTAAACTGAAACGTTTGAACTGATATAACTGAACTGTAACGTTTGATGTTTGACATAGCATAATACTGGTTAAATAATTAGACTGCAATAATTTGGTTTATCGTTGAAATATAAATATGCACCGACTTTAACTAATTAGGTGGGAATAATTTGATTTAAATAAATATACTAACGTACTTTAAATAACGGAAGAATATTACGTTAAAACAAAAAACAGACAAAACCTGTTCCGAGTGGATACAGGAGGAAGAACCGCGTAGGGGTAAATTTAGAGGAGGAAAGAAAGAAAAGAGAGAGAAGCCTAACAGACGTCTATTTACCAGCTTTGAGCGTGAGGAAGAGAAAGATAAGGCGTAACTAGTCCTTGAGGGAGAAAGAGTAGAACCCTTTGATCCAAATTGTGAGGTGTTTGAATTGGCTACTATTGACTTAGCACTTCAACAGGAACAATAGAAGGGGAGAAAGATTTTCCTAGGGGGTTGATCAAATAATTGATAGTGGATCATTTGAGATGAGATCACATGTAGCAGATTTAGGGTAATCAATTAAATAATCATTGTATACTCGAGGAATTTTGAGTGGTTTTATGGATTAGTTATGAGGAATTAGATTGATACAAACAATTATTAATGGGTTACGACTGGGGATATCTGTATCATGTTTTGTGTGTACTACCATCTTTCGATTACTGATGGTAATTGAAGGTTAACAAAATGTATAACCAGGAGAAAGAGATTAGCTTATCCCATTGGAATGTTGCCAAGGTCTAGGGGGAGCAGTAGTGAAGTTAGGCAGTATTTAGGTCATAAAAGTGAGCTACCAAATTAAGTGGGGCCTGGCTATTTTTGGTTGTTGTTTTTCAAATTGGGTTTTTCAAATAAAAAACAACACACCTAGTATGATGGTTATAAGGGGTTGTTATGTTGAATTTAGGGGATTTTCAACAGTTCATAGGTGGTGTTTACTATGCTGTGGGAAAGAACGGTTTATTGGGTGATTTCAATGGCCTCTGGGCTCTGTTTTGAATTTCTGGTGTTGATTGGTCATCCACACTGGTGGTTCTGGGGGCATGAGAGGAGGACTTTGGGATGGTTTATTTTATCAAATTGAGGGTAATTTATAGTGCTGTGAAAAGTGTGAAGAAGATTATAATTTGGTAATAATAGGATTTGAAACATTAAAATAACAGAAGAGGGAGAGAGCTTTCCCTGAATGAAAGATACCTGTTGCTAGTCAATTGTACTAATCTTGGATTACTTTTAGGGATAGAAGTAAGTTGAGATATTATCAAATGTTGTCATTTACATTTCATTTTTATTATGCTTTAATAAACAACAAGTTGGTATTTGAAACTAAATTAAATGCAATGAGCTGCAGTAATCAGAGGAAGGCACAATCTAATGCGAAACAGCTATTGCCTAGATCATTGATTTAGTAATAAGATCAGGAAGATAGTAGTAATAGGAAACTGGATAGGATCATTTAAGATAGGGACTAGCTGTCCAGAAATAGATGAAGAATGATGAGCTTTTGGGGAATGATAGACTGCTGTAAAGCTTGGGTACTCCATTATGTACTGCATACTGGTAAATTAAGTGATCTTATCTATGGGAAGGCAATGGCAGCCCATGGTAAAATCCTTTGGAACTCTGAGGAGGAAGAACAATTTATGAATAGGAAAAAGTTGCTCACTTCCCAAACAGTCTTAGCTTTTCCTACATATAACAGGGATTTTACCCAAATGGTAGAGAGTAAAGAGGGATATGACATTGGTCGTGATTTAAAGATGGTGATGAGGGAGTTTTTTTTTGGTGGGCTATTAGATATAACTGGGTTAATCATGAACATAGAGTTTTTTTATTCTTTGTTGCTAGGCAGAAGACTTAGGTGACCTAGGGTAGAAGTGCTTGCTCTTACTTCAATCAATGGCTGTCTTTTGTCTCTCTTCAAACATTGTGAAGGGAGCGGCACCAGGGTTGAGCAGAGTTCAGGCTAAAACCTGTCTCTCCTTTGCTATCTTCTTGATTGGTTACAGCATGAAGGGGGGTTTGTGTTAGGTTTGAAAGATTTAAGTATGGACCTGTCATGTCCAACCATCAGTCTTCAGGTCAAGCCCGGGAGAGCCGGGGTAGAACAGAGTTTGAACTAAACATGAGTGTTTTACAAGATAAGAGATTGATTGATTGGATTACTATTGATTCTGAACTGAATAAAAGTCGAATTTAGCCGCCATAAAATACAAAGGAAGTGGGAGGAGCAATAAAGAAGCAAGGGTCAGTCTCAAAAATAAATAAGGGATGGCAATTGGATGATAAATTACCAATATTAACAATAAGTGATTGTTTAGGTAGGTGGTAATGTTGACACATGAGCAGAACCATGTGTCAAGAGGGGGGAAGAGGGTAGTGGTAGGATTAAATAATATATGAAGGAGAGGACAAAATACTTTTTTTTTTTTTTACATTTTTTTAGATACAGTCTAGAAAGAGAATATTGATGTGAGCGGTATGTCAGAGGCTTTGTGCCCCACAGGTGAACTAAAGGAGAAGGAGACCCACTCTATCTAACCAGGTGACTGGTGAGCATCCAGTCCCTAAAGAAGAAAGACTGGAAGCAGGCCTGTTGGGAAGGGCCCTATCAGGTTATATTGGTCACTGCCTTTGCCATTAGAATAGCAGAAAGAGCAACCTGGGTCCACGTTACCCACTGCAAAAAGGTAAGAACACATACAAGCACCACTGAACACACGCAGAGTTAGAGAGAAGAACTGACCCAATAGGGTCTGGGGATCACCTCTGTTAACGAAGATCTCCTACCCCGACCTATCATCACTGTAGTGTGTTCTCAGGGTGTATGGGGTGATACCAAGCAGAAAGACTGAGGACAGGAGAGGGTTGGCGGTTTTTGGGAATAGGGGTAACTTGAGCTGCATCATAGTCTCGGCAATGGTCTTGATATGTCAAGATCCACCACCAATTACGCTATGCCCTTACCATTGTTAAGAAGTAAAAGAGAAGAGAGGCGACCCGACATACTAACCGTCAAGGACGAGTGGCCTACAAAATGGGAGTCAGAGAAGGGCAGACTGTCGGATTCAAAATAAGGGTTAGGGACGTAGCCAATGGGTGGGGTACATGTCAATAAGCAAGCAACGTGGGATTATATAATCCCATTGTATTTATGTTCAGCTCCCTCGGCGGATTGTTCCTGGGCTCAGGTGTTTAGACATACTGGGGGATGGAGATATGAGATGGGGGGGGGGGGGCTGGACGTCCAGATGGAGGATAAGAAGGTATAACGACATCCCCACGGAGATGGTGGTAACAATAGTAAAGGTCACTAAAGAGGACATGAAAAGAACTTACTGGGCTTGCGCGGACGAATACGGACGCGATACCTGTCTACGACTACATTTAGTGGAGTCGAAAGAGATGGAGGATCCAGGTCCTGTCAATAATCCATTAATAGCGATTGACCGAGTAAATCAGTCAAGGGATGACAGAGTCAATTCAACTAACCCGTCCACTATGAAAGATTTCCTCCTCCAAGAATGGAACCAAGGGGAAGTAGAGGGAGTCCCGGATGAAAATCTCTGGTTAAAGTGGATGAAGTACACTGCTAGGGCCTTGGGGGAGACCAATTGTTATGCATGCTCCATTGGGCGACCGACAATGTTGACCGCCCCAATTTCAAAGGCAATGTTTCCCTGTGTATTAGACCTGGGGTCCAATCAGAAAGAGCACAATTGCACAGGAATTGGGCTAGCAAAGTTGACTTACTCGGCTAGCCCACCTAGGTTCACTTTAACTCCTGGCGAATACCAGTGTTACAGACATAGAAATGGCACCCGTAACTTGGGTGATTTTGATGGCTGTAAGGAGATAATTAATGTGACTGATTTAGATAGGGGAGGGGGAAAAAAATGATGAACCTTACCATCCCTCTGACTGATGTGTGGTGGGCATGTACTAACAAAGGGAGCATTCGACAGACATTACCAGAAGGATGGGTGGGTACTTGTGCCCCAGTATTGTTGGTCCAACCTGTAAGAATTAGTAATCAAAGACCAGTGACAGGAAGAATAATCAGGAGGAGAAGAAATATAGGTCAGGAAGGAAATAACCCAATTTGGATAGATGGTATAGGCATCCCCAGGGGTGTTCCAGACGAATACAAATCTATGAATCAAATATGGGAGGGTTTTACCACAAAATGTTTCTGGTGGGTGACAATAAACAAGAATGTGGATTGGATTAATTATATCTATTACAACCAACAACGATTTATTAACCAGACTAGAGATGCAGTAAAGGGGATCTCCGAACAATTATCCGCCATGCCACTCATGACTTAATAAAAGAGGTTGGCTCTAGATCAGGCAGAAAGGGCCAATGTCTATAGAATGATAAGCCATTGTTGCACATTTATCCCTAACAACACCACACTGGATGGGACAGTCACCAGAGCTCTTGCAGAATTAACTGCACTAAGTGAAGAATGAACTGAGAACTCAGAAGTTAGTACATCGTGGATAGGGTGGTTTGATGAAATGTTTGGTAAATGGAAAACCATAGCAGCCACCATCTTAGGGGCGGTCAGTGTTTGTATGGGTATTCTTGTATTATGTGGTTGTTGTCTTGTTCCCTGTGTCCGAGGATTGGTGAGTAAGGCGTTGGTGAAATGCAGTATCTCAACAATGATGAGAGATGGACCGACTCTGGACTCTGACCAGGGGAATGTGAAAAACGATCCTCCAGGCTTGGTGGATGACGAGGATTTTGACCCTGAAAGACCGCCATTGGATGAAATGTTCATTAGTTCTGACGTAATCTCTGAGATTAATCATGCTTGTAAAATACATTTATCCTGAATGTGAAAACATTTAGTCAAAGGGGTGGATTGATAGATTAATTTGTATTTTAAGAATAATGACTAAAGGATTTCACCCCAAATACAGTATAAATGTGTGAGGTGTTAGAGTTATAATGTAGTGTGAACCCACTAACAGAGGGGGGGAGTTAGAAACTGTTGAAAGCATTCCAGGGTGAAGGGGACTAAGAAACGGTTTATAGGTGGGCGGAGCAAAGTGCCTTTGTGTGTCAAGGGATATAAAAGCTGTATGTATGTTTTTTGGCGCCAGAGCTCTCCATGATTAAAAATACAGACCATTCTTGCTGGTTGCGGACCTTTGTTTAATTCATGATTAAACCAGATAATTTACACCCTCTGGGAATTATTCAGAGCATTGAGTTTGATTAATTAGAGATATAAATTCTCGTGACAACCACCCCAACAGATAGATAGATGACGCAATCTCTATTGCACTCCACACTGCCCTGTCCCACCTGGACAAGAGAAACACCTATGTGAGAATGCTGTTCATTGAGTACAGCTCAGAGTTCAACACCATAGTGCCCTCCAAGCTCATCACTAAGCTAAGGACCCTGGGACTGAACACCTCCCTCTGCAACTGGATCCTGGACTTCCTAACGGGCATCCCCCAGGTGGTGAGGGTAGGCAACAACACATCTGCCACGCTGACCCTCAACATGGGGGCCCCTCAGTGCGTTCTTAGTCCCCTCCTGTACTCCCTGTTCACCAAGTTATTGTTACTCATTGTGTATTTATTATTACTTTTATTATTACGTGCTATTACTTTTCTATTATTTCTCTATTTTCTTTCTCTCTGCATGGTGGGGAAGGGCCTGTAAGTAAGCATTTCACTGTTAGTCTACATCTGTTGTTTACGAAGCATGTGACAAATAAAATAATAAAAGTCTTGTTTTTTTTGCTGTGATATGGCTCTGAGGAGCTTCTCTCTAAGGGTCCATAACCTTCCAATGCTTTATCTATCTCTGCCTCTCTCTTCTCCTCTAAACCGGCAGCAGCTCTCTCCACAGTGGCCTTGGCCCTCATCCTCTGGAGCTGGTCTGGTGGAGCCTGGCCCTTCCCTGGTTCACCCCGCTGCCTTGGCCTGGACTAGTGGTGGATAAAGAGCAGATGCAAAGAGGAGCTCATGGATCGCATAACTGGGCCACGGCATGTTGACCCAGGGCTAAACTATGTCCAGTCTGTGTGCATGCCTGCGTGCGAGTGCTTGTGAGAGTTTCTCTGTGTATATGTATTAGCAAGTGTACGATAGGTAAACATGTATGTATGTGTGGGATTTTTTTTTTATCTGAGAAATAGCCCAAATAGCTCAACTTATTTCTGCATAAGGAGCGGCCATCCTGAGACTGTAGCAGCATGAGGAGGAGGGACCACAGTTTGATATCCTGTCTGAAGTTCCGCTCCCCAATAGACAGGAACACAGCAACGACGTTGGCTGACTGGCACCATATGGTCTCTTTGTTCTACCAGCTGGGCTCAGTTCTGTGTGGCTGCATTTCAACGCTTAGTCCTATGACAACCCAAACATGGAGCCACTCAACTGCAGCTAGGATGACAATGCATTATTGGGAGAGAGAACGTTTGTAGAGTATAATAGTACAATATACTCTTTCTGTTCGCATCAGATTTGCCTTACAGTATGTTTAATTGAGTGGTCTGGTTCTCAAATAAACGTTTCACCCATTTCTAATTGGTATGATAACTGCTACAGCACTGCTATAAATGAGCACATTGCTCTAGACATATTTTACAGTACAGTGCTCCTATCCATTCTGTCTTAGTGTGCTGTTTCTCAGCAGTAACACCTGTCCAGTTCTCCTCCTCCCATTATTTAATTTCCAATCACCCGGGCTTCTCCTGGCAATGACAATCATTAGATCAGTAAATGTCAGTGTTAGATTCATATCCTGGCCCAGGCTGTCGCTCTGCTCTGCTCAGGAAGAACAGCCGGCTGGCCTTTGGCGACAGAACCAGTCATTTCCTCCACTCTGAGTGTCTGATTAAGGGATATATTTCAGCAGAGAGGTTCAGTGCTGCTCAGTTAGACCCATATGCAGGGAGTGGTACTTTGTGGCATAGATGTGTATGCATGCAACAGGAGGCTGCTGAGGGGAAGATAGCTCATAATATTGCTTGAACGGAGTGAATTGAATGGCATCAAAAACATGGAAACCATGTGTTTGATGTATTTGATGCCATTCCACTTATTCCGCTTCAGCCATTACCACGAGCCCGTCCTCCCCAATTAAGGTGCCACCAAACCTCCTGTGGTATGTGCGTGCTAACATACAGATGTAGGATCTTAATTTGATCACTCTTTTGTTGCTGAGAAATGCAAAGTATTTGAGTTTTTAAAAGGCTTCTAAGGTTTGTAATTTCCACATTGAATTTCATACTTGATTTGCCTTAACGAAAAATGTGTCAACCGCTACAAAAATGTCCATTAATTAAAATCCACATAATAATTAACATTTCCTGTTGCTATAGGATTTTTTTCCAGCTGCAGCAAACTGGCTCAAATTAAGATCCTACATCTGTAGTGTGAGTGTATGAGTGTATAAAGCTAAATGTGTGCAGGCCAACACTGCCTGGTGTGTTTATGTGTTTTGCGAACATGGATGCATGTACGCACATTATCATGTGTGTGTGTTTACCGACACAGATGGGTGTTAATCGTGTGTAGGGGACAGAAATAATGGCTCAGGTTAATGCTTCTGATTAAGTGCCAACTTGACAGATGATGCCTGGCTTTGTTGAGCAGTGTTGAGTCAAGGCCATTCTTACCAGGCGGATTTTGCCAGGGAAGGATGCACATTGACATATCTGTTACGAATATCAATATGTGACAGCAATTTTAGTTTGACAGTATTTAAGCCATTTTAAAATACTGATTTGCTTTCATTCAGTGGTTTCATACAATTAATCACCTATCAATGATGAGGACAGCAGTCCCATTGGAGAGCATGTGCCCCAGTTATGCCTGAGGGTGGCACAGATGGAGCACCACAGAAATGGAGCTAATAGGATGGGCGGGAGGATGAGGTAATACTCCAAGTATGGGTCATAAGGGCCAGTTAACGAAATACTGTCAAATGTGACAATACATGGTACTACTTATTAGTCATTATCAGCCGGGAGTGTTCAGGCGGAACAATTATGACATACAGCAGGTAACTGCCAAAATAAAGGAAACACCCATATAAAGTGTCTTAATAGGGTGTTGGGCCACCACGAGCCGCCAGAACAGCTTCAATGCGCCTTGGCATAGATTCTATAAGTGTCTGGAACTCTATTGGAGGGTTGTGACACCATTCTTCCATGAGAAATTTCCACACATCTCAGGAGGGATTTTGTCTCACTCCTCTTTGCAGATCTTCTCCAAGTCATTAAGGTTTTGAGGCTGACGTTTGGCAACTCGAACCTTCAGCTCCCTCCACAGATTTTCTATGGGATTAAGGTCTGGAGACTGGCTAGGCCATTCCAGGACCGTAATGTGCTTCTTCTTGAGCCACTCCTTTGTTGCCTTGGCCGTGTGTTTTGGGTCATTGTCATGCTGGAATACCCATCCACGACCCATTTTCAATGCCCTGGCTGAGGGAAGGAGGTTCTCACCCAAGATTTGACGGTAGTTGTCAAATCTTGGGTGAGAACCTCCTTCCCTCAGCCAGGGCATTGAAAATGGGTCGTGGATGGGAAGTTGTCCTGTCCCCTTAGCAGAAAAACACCCCCAAAGCATAATGTTTCCACCTCCATGTTTGACGGTGGGGGTGGTGTTCTTGGGGTCATAGGCAGCATTCCTCCTCCTCCAAACACGGCGAGTTGAGTTGATGCCAAAGAGCTCGATTTTGGTCTCATCTGACCACAACACTTTCACCCAGTTCTCCTCTGAATCATTCAGATGTTCATTGGCAAACTTCAGACGGGCCTGTATATGTGCTTTCTTGAGCAGGGGGACCTTGCGGGCGCTGCATGATTTCAGTCCTTCACAGCGTAGTGTGTTACCAATTGTTTTCTTGGTGACTATGGTCCCAGCTGCCTTGAGATCATTGACAAGATCCTCCCGTGTAGTTCTGGGCTGATTCCTCACCGTTCTCATGATCATTGCAACTCCACGAGGTGATATCTTGCATGGAGCCCCAGGCCGAGGGAGATTGACAGTTATTTTGTGTTTCTTCCATTTGCGAATAATCGCACCAACTGTTGTCACCTTCTCACCAAGCTGCTTGGCAATGGTCTTGTAGCCCATTCCAGCCTTGTGTAGGTCTACAATATTGTCCCTGACATCTTTGGAGAGCTCTTTGGTCTTGGCCATTGTGGAGAGTTTGGAATCTGATTGATTGATTGCTTCTGTGGACAGGTGTCTTTTATACAGGTAACAAGCTGAGATTAGGAGCACTCCCTTTAAGAGTGTGCTCCTAATCTCAGCTCGTTACCTGTATAAAAGACACCTGGGAGACAGAAATCTTTCCGATTGAGAGGGGGTCAAATACTTATTTCCCTCATTAAAATACAATTCAATTTATAACATTTTTGACATGCGTTTTTCTGGATTTCTTTGTTGTTATTCTGTCTCTCACTGTTCAAATAAACCTACCATTAAAATTATAGACTGATCATTTCTTTGTCAGTGGGCAAACGTACAAAATCAGCAGGGGTCTAGCTCCCCTTGAGGTTCTTGAGAGAGCAACCAAGGAAGTGAAAGAAGGGAAGAAGTCTATTTGAGCAGCAGCTAGGGATGAAAAAATAAACTTTGAAGAGGTATATTGACAAAAAATGTACCTAATATAGCTCAGTATTTGAATTATTTATTTTACAGTTGTTTTTTCTTTATCAAGGGTAGCAATAATTTCGGACCACACTGTATATATACACTGAGTCTACAAAACATTAGGAACACCTTCCTAATATTGAGTTGCACCTCCCCCCCCTCCCTTTGCCCTCAAAACAGGCTCAATTCCTCAAGGCATGGACTCTACAAGGTGTCAAACGCATTCCACAGGGATGCTGGCTCATGTTGACTCCAATGCTTCCCACAGTTGTGTCAAGATGGCTGGATGCCCTTTGGGTGGTGGACCATTCTTGATACACGCGGGAAACAGTTGAGCATGAAAAACCCAGCAGCGTTGCAGTTCTTTACACACTCAAACCGGTGCACCTGGCACCTACTATCATACCCCGTTCAAAGGTACTTAAATCTTTGTCTTGCCCATTCACCCTCTGAATGGCACACATACACTATCCATGTGTAAGTTGTCTCAAGGCTTAAAAATCAATATTTAACCTGTCTCCTCCCCTTCATCTACACTAATTGAAGTGGATTTAACAAGTGACATCAATAAGGGATCATAGCTTTCACCTGGATTCACCTGGTCAGTCTATGTCATGGAAAGAGCATGTTTTGTTTTTTAAATGTTTTGTACACTCAGTGTATAGGCACCGTGTAGCTCAGTTTGTAGAGCATGGCGTTTGCAACGCCAGTGTTGTGGGTTCGATTCCCACGGGGGGCCAGTATAAAAAATGCATGCACTCACTAACTGTAAGTCGCTCTGGATAAGAGCGTCTGCTAAATGACTAAAAACTTTTTTTTAAATGTATATTGCATCATAAAGTAGATCCAGGTTTGATTCCCTGACCGGGACTCGAACCCAGATCCAGCAACTGTCAAACCAACACCTTAACCGTTACGCCAAAAGGTTTGGCCAAAGTTTCTACAATACACGTCCATGGTTGGTTTCATTGACTCTCCCCTTTTACTGTCGCTAATTTACCAATTTTTTTACGACAACGCCCGAGTTCGTTGGAGAGGATAAGCTTGAGCAAAGTGAGGTGTAGAATCACCGATCTACAAATAGTATTCCCCGCCAAATAATAGGTTTTGTGCGATTAAGATTCACAGAGCTACGCCTCGCATGGCTCAGGCAAAACACACACGCACAACCAGACGTTGATTGATTAATTGCTTGGAGTGTGTGTGTGTCGCAGCAGAGATCACTCTGCGTGTCCTCTTGTCTCCTCTGTGGGTTCAAGAGCCGCTCTCTGATGTGGATCACACACCCCGACACACCACCCAGAGGAGAAAGAGCGAGAGAGCGAGGGAGAGAGAGTGAGAGTAAGAGATTATTACATTAAATCAGTTGGATGTCCTTCATGTTTGAAACAAGTGCATCACAAGCTAGTGTAAATAACACAGACTGATGTCTCCCTGCTTACCAAGAGAGATATGCAGCCAGCACCTGAGGGAGATTGAGTGAGGCTAACTGTATAGCTTCATGAACTAGAATGATCTGTGTGCATGTACCCTAGTATACAGAGAGAGAGAGAGAGAGAGAGAGAGAGAGAGAGAGAGAGAGAGAGAGAGAGAGAGAGAGAGAGAGAGAGAGAGAGAGAGAGAGAGAGAGAGAGAGAGGGGGAGAGAGAGAATAGAGAGAGAGAGAGAGAGAGAAAGAGAAAGAGAGAGAGAGAGAGAGAGAGAGAGAGAGAGAGAGAGAGAGAGAGAGAGAGAGAGAGAGAGAGAGAGAGAGAGAAAGAGAAATAGAGAGCGAGAGACAAAGAGAAAGAGGGAGAGAGAGAAATAGAGAGAGAGAAAGAGAGAAATAGAGAGAAAGAGAGAGAGAAAGAGAAAGAGAAATAGAAAGAAAGGGACAGAGAGAAAGAGAAATAAAAAAGAGAGAGAGAGAGAAAGAGAGAGAGAGAGAGAGAGAGAGAGAGAGAGAGAGAGAGAGAGAGAGAGGAGAGGCAGGAGAGGAGATGAGATAGAGAGCGGGAGAAAGAGAGTGCAGGAAAATTATACAGTGAGAAAGAGAAGGAGAGTGCAGGAGGAGAAGAGAGAGAAAGAGATTTGCGCTGGATTTGAGCTACTTTGCATATAGTATTTCTCTCATCACTGGAAGACTCCTACACAGCTGGAGTGAGAGAGTGATGAGAGGGCGTTCCTCGTGTGAACAACGAAACACAGACATCACTGGAGAGAAAATAAATGCATGCTACAGCACAGCAAGTGAAATGGAAGCATAAAACAACAATGATTTATACAATTTTTATAACCCCCATATTTGACTGACACATCCTACAAAAATGCATCTCATAAAGGGGTGCCACCAAGTTGACTCACAATGAAAAGCATCATTGAACTCTCTCTGACTAGTTAGTAAAACCTTAATAATACATCAAAATACAGAATTACATATACCACAACCTATATACCTTTAACCCTAATCCTAGAAGGAACCTATAGCCACTTTACTCATACAGAGAAGTTAATCTGCCTGTAATCAGCAATTCATCATCAGAAGTGATAGGAAAGATAAACAAGAAGCCAAACAAGCCATCGCTCCTTTACTTAGATGTTAATCTGTCTGCAAGGAGCTAACCTCGTCCACAGGCTCGAATTACTGGTACATAGTCAGCTCGGACGAGATTAGCAAGGAGCAAACCTGCATATCCAAAGAAAAGTGCTAGGGAAGATACATTAACAAACACATAAAACACACATCTAGAGTAAAGTGAACAGGTCTTGGCTCCCAGAAAAGTTGTCCAAGGCAAAGACATCAAGCTATATTCCCATCTCCCTCTGTGTTTATAGTAGGACTCTTTTCTAGGCCCCAACACTGCAGGCAATGCCAAACCACCACGCTTGAACCAGCTCTCTCAATTCTCTCTCAAAGAACCACACATATAAAAACTGAAACAGATACTACACCAACTCTCTGTGTCACGAGTTACAAAGCCAGAACCCAGAAGCAGACCAGGACAAGGTAAGTTGAAACGAAGGTGAGTGTTTATTTACAAAGTCAAGAGTGATGCTGAATAATCCAGGGAACAGAGCGGGCGGCGTTGATTAGTTGTTGGGGGTGCAGTGGTTGATCCAATCATGGCTCGGCAGCCGCCGACCACCAGGCAGAGGTTGGATGAAGGTTCCGGACGAGTGACTGCAGATGGAACAAAACGGAGGTAAGTAAACAACAAACCAGCAAGGTGCAAAACAACAAAACTAACGCTAGAAGCTCTAAGACTGATACTCTGGTAAACCTACTGTTCATGGCTAACGATCCGGCAGGGAATGGATGTTAGGCCAGAGCCTAAGAAGGGTGATGATCAGGACCAGGTGTGCAGATTGCTGATGGGATGCAGGTGCGGAACTCAAGAGAGCTCCCCGGAGCGTTCCAGAACCCTCGGGAAACTGGAGATCACGAGCAGAAAAACTAGTCCACAGACAGGACCCGACTCAGACTGCCGGGATCGTTACAGTACCCCCCCTCCGACGAACGCCACCGGGCGGACTCCCGGAGCGCCAGGATGGAGGCGGTAGAAGTCACGAATGAGGTCAGCATCTAGGATCTGTCGCCGCGGAATCCAACTCCTCTCTTCAGGACCATACCCCTCCCAGTCCACGAGATACTGGAAACCCCGGCCCCGCCGTCTGGAATCCATGATGCGTCGCACCGTGTAGGCAGGACCACCTCCGATCATCCGAGGAGGAGGAGGAGGAGGCGGAGGAGGCAACAGAGGACTGAGGAAAACAGGCTTGAGGCAGGAGACATGAAAGGTGGGATGGACTCTGAGCGTCCTCGGTAGTTTGAGTCGAACTGCCACTGGATTGATCACCTTCTCCACCACAAACGGACCAATGAACTCGGTAACAACTTCCTAGACTCAGTCCGTAAAGGAAGATCCCGTGTGGCCAACCAGACCCTATCTCCGATGGTATAGGTGGGAGCGGGGATCCGGCGACGATTCGCCTGGAGCTGATACCGGTCCGAAACTCTAAGGAGTGCCTTTCTGGCCCGATGCCAGGTCCGGTGGCAACGACGAATATGGGCCTGAACAGAAGGCACTGAGAGCTCCTTCTCCTGAGAAGGGAACAAGGGAGGTTGGTAGCCATACAGGCACTGGAAGGGAGACATCCCAGTGGCAGATGTAGGGAGAGTATTGTGGGCATACTCAACCCAAGGCAACTGAGAGACCCAGGAGGTGGGGTTGGAAGAGGCCAGGCAGCGTAGCGTGGATTCCATCTTCTGGTTGGCTCTCTCCGCCTGACCATTAGATTGGGGGTGAAAACCAGATGTGAGACTGACTGTAGCTCCAATGGCCAAACAGAAGGACTTCCAGACAGCAGAGGTAAACTGAGGGCCACGGTCGGAAACGATATCACTGGGCAAACCGTGGACCCTGAAAACCTCCCTAACCAGGATCTCGGACGTCTCCGAGGCAGAGGGAAGCTTGGCAATTGGCACAAAGTGGGCGAACTTGCTGAATCTGTCCACGATAGTCAGAACGACCGTGTTCCCCTCAGAAGCGGGCAACCCAGTGACAAAGTCCAGGGCCAGATGCGACCATGGTCGCCGGGGAATAGGAAGGGGGTGAAGTAGTCCAGAGCTGGGCCGATTGGTACTCTTATTCTGCGCACACACTGGACAGGCAGCAACATAACCCCGAGTATCCTCGGCCATGGCAGGCCACCAAAAACGTCTGCGAAGAAACGCCATCGTCCGAGCCACGCCAGGGTGACAAGCCATCTTGCTGGCGTGGGACCATTTGAGGACCGCAGGACGAACCGACTCAGGCACAAACAACCGACCGGGTGGACCGTTACCGGGACCGGGCTGCGTCCGAAGGGCCGCCATCACCTCCTCCTCAATCTTCCACCTAACAGCTCCCACGACGCAGTTCCGGGGGAGAATTGTCTCGGTCTTGGACCCACTCTCCTCCGTCTTGGAGAACATCCGAGACAAGGCGTCCGCCTTGCCGTTCTTAGATCCAGGTCGGAACGTCAGGGAAAAATTGAATTGTCCGAAAAACAACGACCACCTGGCCTGACGGGAGTTGAGACGTCTAGCCGATTGCACGTAAGCAAGATTCTTGTGGTCAGTCCAGACAATAAACGGTTGCTCCGCCCCCTCCAACCAGTGGCGCCACTCCTCCAAGGCAAGTTTCACCGCGAGAAGCTCCCGGTTACCCACATCGTAATTCCTCTCCGCAGGCGAAAGGCGACGAGAGTAGTAGGCGCAGGGATGGAGTTTACTGTCCGTGGAGCATCGCTGCGACAGGATGGCGCCCACTCCCACATCAGACGCGTCCACTTCAACGACGAACTGACGGGCCGTGTCCGGTTGAGAGAGAATCGGTGCGTTGGTGAATTGCCTCTTCAAATCCAGAAACGCTCGATCCGCCTCCGGATTCCACTTGAAGCTCCTGATACTGGAAGTCAAGGCAGTTAACGGAGCGGCCACACGGCTGTAATCCCGGATGAATCTGCGGTAGAAATTCGCAAACCCCAAAAATCTCTGGAGCTGCAATCTCGTACCGGGCTGGGCCCATTCCAGAACCGCTCTAACCTTCTCCTGGTCCATCCTAATCTCCCCCCTGGAGATGATGTACCCGAGAAAGGATGTCGTGTGGGCGTGAAACTCGCACTTCTCGGCCTTCACGAACAGGCGATTCTCCAACAATCGCTGCAGAACCTGCCGGACATGCTGGACGTGGTCGGAAGGTTCCTTCGAGAAGATCAGAATGTCATCCAGGTAAACAAACACAAAGAGACCGATCATATCTCTCAGGACGTCGTTCACCATACTCTGGAATACCGCTGGAGCATTGGTCAGTCCAAACGGCATCACCTGATACTCGAAGTGACCCATCGGTGTATTGAAACCCGTCAACCACTCGTCTCCCTCTCTGATCCGGACCATGTGATACGCATTGCGTAGGTCTAGCTTGGTGAACACCGTAGCACCCTGTAAGGAGTCGAAGGCAGAACTCATCAAGGGCAGGGGATACTTGTTCTTGACCGTGATGTCATTCAACCCCCGATAATCAATACACGGTCGAAGAGAGCCATCCTTCTTACCCACAAAGAAGAATCCTGCCCCCAGGGGTGATGACGAGGGACGAACGAGACCAGCAGCTAGGGACTCCTTGATGTAGGTCTCCAAAGCCTCACGTTCAGGGCGAGAGATACTGTATAACCTTCCCTTGGGGTAGACAGCTCCAGGGAACAGGTTGATGGCACAATCATATGGTCGGTGGGGAGGGAGTGACAGAGCCTTCTGCTTACTGAAAACTTCCCCCAAATCGTGATATGTCTCGGGAACCAGGGACAAATCTGGGGGTTTAGCCTCAATCACCTGACTGGGAACCGAATGGGGACAGGCAGTCTTGAGACAGTTAGCATGACAATCAAGGCTCCAACTCGTTACCTTGCCCGTCACCCAATCGAACGTGGGATTGTGTTCCTTCAGCCAGGGGTAACCAAGGACCAGAGGAACATGGGAAGACGGCAGAATGAAGAATGAAATCATCTCCGAATGATTCCCCGACAACAGCATCTTAACCGGTTCAGTCCTCATCGTGATACGTGCCAGACTACTGCCGTTCAGAGTGGTCGCTTCAATGGCTTCCGGCAATTGCTCCTTGGAAAGCCCCAGCTGTTCCACCAACTCGGCATCAAGAAAGCTTCCATCGGCACCTGAATCGATAAAAGCGTTAATCGCTAAGCTCTGATTCCTGTTCACAAGGGTAGCCGGGAAACGGGGTCTGACAGAGGTATTGAGAGGTCGAAACTGGCTCGCTAAAAGTCCTCCCAACTTTAGCGAGCGCGCAGTTTGACGACCGCCGGGAACAGGTGGCGAGGTAATGTCCCGAACCACCACAGTAGAGGCAACAGTTAGTCCTACGTCTGAGTTGGCGTTCCTCCTTGGTTAACCCGTGCCGCCCTACTTGCATTGGTTCAGAATCGGGAGACAGGACCTCTCCACTAATCCTGTGTGGTGGACGATGATCGACGTATTCTGGTCCAATCCCGACCCGACTGGAACCTGAGAAGCTGATCGATTGGACGGACCCCCATTGCTTCTCCCTCCTTCGCTCACGGACTCGATTATCCACCCGAATAGACAAGGCTACCAAGCTGTCCAGGTCACTAGGCTCCGGATAGGAGATCAACTCATCCTTGAGCTGCTCCGACAGACCCTGGTAAAAGGCCGCTTGCAGAGACTCCTCATTCCACCCACTCTCCACAGCCAACGTCTTGAACTCGATCACGAAGTCGGCCACGCTGCGAGTTCCTTGGTGAAGCGAAAACAGGTGCCTAGCTGCGTCCCTCCCTCGGACGGAATGGTCGAAGAGCTTCCTCATCTCGGCCGTGAACCCCTGGTATGAAGCCATGCAGGGGTCTTGTCGTTCCCAAACGGCTGAAGCCCACTCCAGCGCTCGACCACGCAGCAACTCAATCACAAAGGCTATCCTAGCCTTGTCTGTGGCATAAGAGTAGGGCTGTAGATCGAACACTAACCCACACTGCATAAGGAAAGAACGGCATCTTCCCAGCTCCCCCTCATATTTATCCGGCGTCGGAACCTTGGGCTCACGGAAGGACACAGCTCCAGACGCGGCAGGCGAGATGGGTGAAACCGGTAGTGGATCCTCCACCGGAAACTTGCGCTGGTTCTGGACCTCCGTCAGACCGGTAGAAAGGTTCCGAACTGCCAACGCGATCTCCTGTAGCTCCGTGCTATGATGGCCCAACATCTTCTCCTGATGGGTAATGGCATGGCGAACAGAGTCCAGGTCCGCTGGGTTCATTACTGGCCGGATCGTTCTGTCACGAGTTACAAAGCCAGAACCCAGAAGCAGACCAGGACAAGGTAAGTTGAAACGAAGGTGAGTGTTTATTTACAAAGTCAAGAGTGATGCTGAATAATCCAGGGAACAGAGCGGGCGGCGTTGATTAGTTGTTGGGGGTGCAGTGGTTGATCCAATCATGGCTCGGCAGCCGCCGACCACCAGGCAGAGGTTGGATGAAGGTTCCGGACGAGTGACTGCAGATGGAACAAAACGGAGGTAAGTAAACAACAAACCAGCAAGGTGCAAAACAACAAAACTAACGCTAGAAGCTCTAAGACTGATACTCTGGTAAACCTACTGTTCATGGCTAACGATCCGGCAGGGAATGGATGTTAGGCCAGAGCCTAAGAAGGGTGATGATCAGGACCAGGTGTGCAGATTGCTGATGGGATGCAGGTGCGGAACTCAAGAGAGCTCCCCGGAGCGTTCCAGAACCCT
Organism: Coregonus clupeaformis; assembly: GCF_020615455.1. Classification (NCBI taxonomy): domain Eukaryota; kingdom Metazoa; phylum Chordata; class Actinopteri; order Salmoniformes; family Salmonidae; genus Coregonus; species Coregonus clupeaformis. Next base: position 6,767,291 of record NC_059226.1, read on the forward strand.
CGGGAAACTGGAGATCACGAGCAGAAAAACTAGTCCACAGACAGGACCCGACTCAGACTGCCGGGATCGTTACACTCTGATTGAGATTAAGCGTTCATTTCAGGGGCAACTTTCCAAAATTATGTTTTTCAGTTCTGTAAGATGACAGGGGTTGTTTATGTATACTGTGCATAAGAGGCCATTATGGTTACAAATCACTTGGGGAGTAGGACTCGTTCCCAGTGAGCAGAGAGCGTTGAATCAATGATCTGTCTTTGCTGTAATCAATTTCCATAATGGCCCTTAAAGGCCATCAAATCCAAATTCTAATTAAATATCCAATAAGATTTCAAGAGACAAAATTATTAGAGAAAAAGGGGGTGGGAGTAGGATTAAGTGGAATATAGTGTGTCTGTTTTTCTCAATGTACTCTTTCACAAAACAGATCTAAGTGAACACAGTAGTCTGTACCTTGGACAGCTCCCAAGAAAGCAATGAGAAGCCTTCCATTGAAAGCTTTTTGGACACCATTCAGCTTTTGTCCAATGGGAGCAAATAACCCAACAGGACTCATAAACAAATGTGCGGCTCCAGAAGGTGTGAATTAGCCCAGTAGTGTCCCCGTCCGCCCTCCCTCACACCCCTAAACCCACCACCACAACACATCTGCTCTGGAAAACTCTGCAACCGTAGAGCGTGCTAGATCAGCTGCCCTCAGTGAGAGAGAGACACTTAAAGGTAAGACAGGGGCCACAGTGCAGATTGGCTGTGTTAAAACGCTTCTTGCAGGACACCGTCTGGATGATTAGGCTTTAGCCCTGTTGCTGCTGAGTGACAGATGTTTATCTTTTCCAGCAGAAATCCTTTGGCTCCCTGAGGTGGGCCTCTTGGATATCACACTTCTGTTCAGTCTTGGTCCACCTTATACATACCCCTCCTGTCAGATGGGGGGATCATGGTGAGTGAATTGTGTGCTCTAGTTAAAGTGACAGTCATCCACTCCCTAATATGACCAAGAATAGACATTGATGAGGGAAAGACTTCACACAAAAAAGGCTTGCCACAGAGGATTGCAGTGAAGACTTGGTTTGTTATTGAGACGGGGCTCTATAATGGGTTGAGTGCCCACATTTAATGAAGAATGACAGTGAAGTAGATATGACTAGAATATAATGTCTGGGGAAATAGAAAACATTTAGTTAGGCATATAAGGATTACAGCTACAGATAATATTTTACTATGGCCGTAAGACAAACCATTATGTTGCAGTAACAGTAAAGTTTAAGATGAGGTAGTCTTGTGTAGCCTACCAGCTATGAAATATCTGTTTTTTAAATCTGATTTTACTGCTCGCTTGAGTTAATTGATGTGGAAGAAAGTTCCATGTAGTGATGGCTCTATGTAGTACTGTGCATTTCCTAGAGTCTGTTCTGGACTTGGGGACTGTGACGAGACCCCTGGTGGCATGTCTTGTGGGGTAATGTATGTATGGGTGTCTGAGTTGTGTGTTAGCTTTCAACACGTCAATACCTCTCACAAAGACAAGAAATCTCTCCTCTACTTTGAGCCAGGAGAGACTGACATACATGTTATTGATATTAGCCCTCTGTGTACATTTAAGGGCCAGCCGTGCTGCTCTTTTCTGTGCCAACTGTAATTTGCCTATGTCCTTCTTTGTTGCACTTGACCATATAACTGGGCAGTAGTCCAGGTAGGTGTGATAAAACTAGGGCCTGTAGGACTTGTTTTGTTGATTGTGATGTTAAGAAAGCAGAGCAGAGCGTTATCACGGACAGACCTCTCCCCATCTTAGCTACCGTTGCATCAATATGTTTTGACCATGTCAGTTTACAATCTAGGGTTACACCAAGCAGTTTAGTCTCCTCAACTTGGTCAATTGCCACATTATTCATTACAATATTTAGATTAGTTTTAGGGTTTAGTGAATGATTTGTCCCAAATACAATGCTTTTAGTTTTTGATATATTTAGGACTAGCTTATTACTAGCCAGCCTTTCTAAAACTGACTGCAAACTGCAGCCCTTTGTTAAGTGATGCAGTGATTTAACTTCTGTGGTAGCTGATGTGTGTAATGTTGAGTCATCAGCGTACATAGACACACATGCTTTACTCAAGGCTAGCGGTAGGTCATTAGTAAAGATTGAAAAAAAGTAAGGGGCCAAGGCAAGACCCTTGAAGTATGCCAAACTCTTCCTGGTTTAGGTTAGAGAGGCTTCCATTAAAGAACACCCTCTGTGTTCTGTTAGATGCAGTTGAAGTCGGAAGTTTACATACACCTTAGCCAAATACATTTAAACTCTGTTTTTCACAATTCCTGACATTTAATCCTAGTAAAAATTCCCTGTTTTAGGTCAGTTAGGATCACCACTTTATTTTAAGAATGTGAAATGTCAGAATAATAGTCGAGAGAATGATTTATTTCAGCTTTTATTTCTTTCATCACATTCCCAGTGGGTCAGAAGTTTACATACACTCAATTAGTATTTGGTAGCATTGCCTTTAAATGGTTTAACATGGGTCAAACGTTTTGGATAGCCTTCCACAAGCTTCCCACAATAAGTTGGGTGGATTTTGGCCCATTCCTCGTGACAGAGCTGGTGTAACTGAGTCAGATTTGTAGGCCTCCGTGCTCGCACACGCTTTTTCAGTTCTGCCCACAAATGTTCTATAGGATTGAGGTCAAGGCTTTGTGATACCTCCAATACCTTGACTTTGTTGTCCTTAAGCCATTTTGCCACAACTTTGGAAGTACAGTGAGGGAAAAAAGTATTTGATCCCCTGCTGATTTTGTACATTTGCCCACTGACAAAGAAATGATCAGTCTATAATTTTAATGGTAGGTTTATTTGAACAGTGAGAGACAGAATAACAACAAAAAAATCCAGAAAAACGCATGTAAAAAATGTTATCAATTGATTTGCATTTTAATGAGGGAAATAAGTATTTGACCCTCTGCAAAACATGACTTAGTACTTGGTGGCAAAACCCTTGTTGGCAATCACAGAGGTCAGACGTTTCTTGTAGTTCGCCACCAGGTTTGCACACATCTCAGGAGGGATTTTGTCTTTGCAGATCTTCTCCAAGTCATTAAGGTTTCGAGGCTGACGTTTGGCAACTCGAACCTTCAGCTCCCTCCACAGATTTTCTATGGGATTAAGGTCTGGAGACTGGCTAGGCCACTCCAGGACCTTAATGTCCTTCTTCTTGAGCCACTCCTTTGTTGCCTTGGCCGTGTGTTTTGGGTCATTGTCATGCTGGAATACCCATCCACGACCCATTTTCAATGCCCTAGCTGAGGGAAGGAGGTTCTCACCCAAGATTTGACGGTACATGGCCCCGTCCATCGTCCCTTTGATGCGGTGAAGTTGTCCTGTCCCCTTAGCAGAAAAACACCCCAAAGCATAATGTTTCCACCTCCATGTTTGACGGTGGGGATGGTGTTCTTGGGGTCATAGGCAGCATTCCTCCTCCTCCAAACACGGCGAGTTGAGTTGATGCCAAAGAGCTCGATTTTGGTCTCATCTGACCACAACACTTTCACCCAGTTCTCCTCTGAATCATTCAGATGTTCATTGGCAAACTTCAGACGGGCCTGTATATGTTTTTTTCGTGAGCAGGGGGACCTTGCAGGCGCTGCAGGATTTCAGTCCTTCACGGCGTAGTGTGTTACCAATTGTTTTCTTGGTGACTATGGTTCCAGCTGCCTTGAGATCATTGACAAGATCCTCCCGTGTAGTTCTGGGCTGATTCCTCGCTGTTCTCATGATCATTGCAACTCCACGAGGTGAGATCTTGCATGGAGCTCCAGGCCGAGGGAGATTGACAGTTATTTTGTGTTTCTTCCATTTGTGAATAATCGCACCAACTGTTGTCACCTTCTCACCAAGCAGCTTGGCGATGGTCTTGTAGCCCATTCCAGCCTTGTGTAGGTCTACAATCTTGTCCCTGACATCCTTGGAGAGCTCTTTGGTCTTGACCATGGTGGAGAGTTTGGAATCTGATTGATTGATTGCTTCTGTGGACAGGTGTCTTTTATACAGGTAACAAACTGAGATTAGGAGCACTCCCTTTAAGAGTGTGCTCCTAATCTCAGCTCATTACCTGTCTAAAAGACACCTGGGAGCCAGAAATGTTCTGATTGAGAGGGGGTCAAATACTTATTTCCCTCATTAAAATGCAAATCAATTTATAACATTTTTGACATGCGTTTTTCTGGATTCTTTTGTTGTTATTCTGTCTCTCACTGTTCAAATAAACCTACTATTAACATTATAGACTGATCATTTCTTTGTCAGTGGGCAAACGTACAAAATCAGCAGGGGATCAAATACTTTTTTCCCTCACTGTATGCTTGGGGTCATTGTCCATTTGGAAGTCCCATTTGCGACCAAGCTTTACATTTACATTTTAGTCATTTTAGCAGACGCTCTTATCCAGAGCGACTTACAGTTAGTGAATACATTTATATATTTTTTTGTAATTTTCTTTTTTTTCAAACTGGTCCCCCGTGGGAATCGAAACCACAACCCTGGCGTTGCAAACGCCATGCTCTATCAACTGAGCTACATCCCTACCGGCCATTCCCTCCCCTACCCTGGACAACGCTAGGCCAATTGTGCGCCGCCCATGAGTCTCCCAGTCGCGGCCGGCTGCGACAGAGCCTGGATTCGAACCAGGATCTCTAGTGGCACAGCTAGCACTGCGATGTAGTGCCTTAGACCACTCTTCCTGACTGTCTTGAGATGTTGCTTCAATATATCCACATAATTTTCCTTCCTCATGATGACATCTATTTTGTGAAGTGCATCAGTCCCTCCTGCAGCAAAGCACCCCCATAGCATGATGCTGCCACCCTGATATTACGTCTTTTATATAGGATTAGTTCATGTTTGAAATATTGTGAGCTGCATAAGGATTCGGAGGATTCCATGTATTTATTTCTGTCACTGGTGGGTGCTAGAAGGTATGCGGGCCAAGATAGTTAGGGGGCCACTGGTGCTAATCTTAGGAGGAGTACGTGATGGAATATCCTGACTAGGGTGCAACACAATACCATATAGGGTGATCCTATTCTGGTGAGGAGTGACACTCAATAATGGTTGGCAACTGTTGGATAGAATTAGCTTGCAAACAAGTATATAAGCGAAGAGATTTCCTTTGTTCAGTGAGTTCAGATAACAATGGGCCACCCACGTGCCATTTGCTATGTGAACCCGGTACCGCAATATTAAATACTTTGAATCAACTCTCCATGTAAGTGTTTAAATATTGTGACGTCACGAGAGGCTACACAGCTTTCAGCGGGATTGCTCAAGTAGTGCAAGGAGACAAGGTTCAAACAAAACAAGGATTTTATTATAGGTCTTGGGAAATTAACGAAAATATAACAAAATTCTGTTCTCTTGTGGCTCTTTAAGGGTTAACAGTTCAGGGATGTCTCTTCCACATCCAAAATCATAATTCTCACTCGCTCAGATAACTTTTCCCCAGCCTTACTGTAGTCCACGTTGCAGCTAGTGGCCAACCCAGCAAAAAGTCCTTCCAAATGTCTCTCACGTATTTCCACAGGTGCATATATCCAAAGGTGAGTATTTCCCAAAGGTAAGTATCTCCAAATCCTTATATTCCTCATGGAAGTGGACGTGCAGCACTCTTGTCCTCCAGAGAGCCCAGGTTGGAGACTGTGTCTCTTCCCTTCCCAAACCTTCAGCTCATCAGCTCCTCATTTGTTTCAGCTGCGTGGGAAGATTGGCCATAGAGGGGTGGAGTTCCCGACCCTACCAGCAGATGGAGCCATAGCTGTCTGGGTTTGCAGCCACCTCAGGGGGATGTAACGTCCCTCCAGGACACAGCCTCTCGTGACATCACACATCCCCCTCCTCGGGACCGACGTCCTCGTCGGGGTAAAGGCAGCGAAGAAGGCATCACGCCGGGAGAGGGCGTCCGCATTGCCGTGGTGCTTGCCAGACTGCTCTCTCTTCAACTCCTCCAACTCTAGGACCAGGGACTCAGCCTCCTGTTGTCTCTCCTTGAGTTTCTTACTGAACGCATCAGCCTTGGTTTTAGCAGAGTTTAGCTTCTGTTGAGCAGCTTTCAGTTCCTTCTCTCTCTCTGCCTCCGCATTCTTCATCTTGTTCTCCAACACCTTGTACTTCTCCTCTGCCTTCTTCTGGACCTCCTTACTACTGCGCAGGGTCTCCTCACACTCCTCGATGGTCCTGCGCAGCCTCTCCAGCTCCTCCTGTTGCTTAGGGAAGGAGCTCTGTTGGAGTTTAGCCTGGAGGATATCTAACTCTTCTGTCTTCATGTCTAACTGTTGCTTTAACAAACGATACCTCTCAGCGGTCCCCTTCAGACCAGACAGTTCTTTGTCCAGATTCTGTAGCTCCGTCTCTGTGTCGGTCTGGGCACCTGCCATCCCTATCAGAGCCCGGGCGGGAGTGAGTAACTCGGAGGATTGCACCGGAGCCTTCCCAGGATGAGTCTTGCCTCTCCGTTTCCGAGGTACTCGGGTTATCCTCTCCTGAGACTCTCTCCAGAGTGGGTAAAAGGCTGGGCAGTCTCGTCCAATTAGGACAGGGACGGGGAGGGAATCAACCACCCCCGCCGTCGTGTGTATGGTTCCCCGTGTGCTGGTCATTGTAAGTTCAGTAATGGGGTATTCTCTGGTGTCCCCATGGACACAGGAAACTGGGAGGACTTTCCCCGGGGTCAGACACGTTGGGCCCACCAAATCCTTACGCACCAGGGTGGCCCGGCTACCAGAATCCAGTAAGGCCTCCACATCATGGTGATTCACAGTTACCGGGCAGGTGGGGGGGTCGATCTGGGCCGCCATCTACGACTCCCAAGAGCGAGGCAACACGGTGTGTGGGTGCTGAGCTGGAGGACTCCGCAGTGGGCATAGGTTCATCGGCTGGTTTCCCACACTGCCAGGAGATATGTCCCATCTCCCCACACCGGTAACACTGTCGAGTTTCCCCCTCCTGGTGTACTCTTCTTGGACCCGCCTGGTTTCTGGCTCCCCCTGGAGCCGGGATAAGTCCTGACGTGGCTGGGTTCGAGACCTTGGGGTCCTTTGGACGGGTTCTTCCCATTTGTGGTGGGGCCGCACTCCTGGGGTCTTTTCGGGAAGCATTCAGCATCTCCGCTGTGGCCTGGTACTTTTCCACAGCTTCCACGGTCAGATCAGCCGTGGTCAAGGCCTGTTGACTGATGAACCGTTTTGCCTCATAAGGCAGGGCGCGTAGGTAACGATCCACCACAACGGCCTCCACCACCGCCGCTGCTGTATTCCTCTGCGGATCCAGCCATTTCCTTGCGATTTGGACAAGTTCATGCATCTGCGCCCGAGGAGGTTGGTCTGGTTGGAAGGTCCAGCTGTGAAAGCGCTGGGCCATACCAAACTTTGTGAGTCCATATCTGCTGAGGATCTCAGACTTCAGGGCATCATAGTCAGTAACCTGGTCAGGGCCCAGGTCCCGGACAGCATTCAGCGATTCCCCGGTTAGGAAGGGGGGCTAACAGACCAACCCACTGTTGCTTGGGCCAGGCTTCCCTAGTGGCCGTGGCCTCAAATGCATGCAGGTATGCCTCAATGTCATCGGTAGCTCCCATCTTAGATATAAAGTCACTTGCCTTTATTGGGCGGGTATTTTGGACAACCATCTGTCTCTGCAACTGCAATTCCTCTGCCTTCAGAAGGTTGGCTTTCTTTTGCTCCTCCAAGAGAGCCACGTTTGCTTGCATCTGGGCTTGCTGGCCAGCAACAAGGGCTTTCAATATGTCCTCCATTTCAGTCGGGCGGGGAGCCTACGGCCAACTTGGAAAACTGGGTGATCAAACCTTCGGTATCCTCCTCTGACATGCACTATTAACGCTTGAGCGTGCCCGTATTCTCCACCATCTGTGACGTCACGAGAGGCTACACAGCTTTCAGCGGGATTGCTCAAGTAGTGCAAGGAGACAAGGTTCAAACAAAACAAGGATTTTATTATAGGTCTTGGGAAATTAACGAAAATATAACAAAATTCTGTTCTCTTGTGGCTCTTTAAGGGTTAACAGTTCAGGGATGTCTCTTCCACATCCAAAATCATAATTCTCACTCGCTCAGATAACTTTTCCCCAGCCTTACTGTAGTCCACGTTGCAGCTAGTGGCCAACCCAGCAAAAAGTCCTTCCAAATGTCTCTCACGTATTTCCACAGGTGCATATATCCAAAGGTGAGTATTTCCCAAAGGTAAGTATCTCCAAATCCTTATATTCCTCATGGAAGTGGACGTGCAGCACTCTTGTCCTCCAGAGAGCCCAGGTTGGAGACTGTGTCTCTTCCCTTCCCAAACCTTCAGCTCATCAGCTCCTCATTTGTTTCAGCTGCGTGGGAAGATTGGCCATAGAGGGGTGGAGTTCCCGACCCTACCAGCAGATGGAGCCATAGCTGTCTGGGTTTGCAGCCACCTCAGGGGGATGTAACGTCCCTCCAGGACACAGCCTCTCGTGACATCACAATATCTTCTTGCATACTGAATTACTTGATGCCAGAGAAACTCATCATAACACACCCCCGTGCTTCACGGTTGGGATGGTGTTCTTCGGCTTGCAAGGCACCACCTTTTTCCTCCAAACATAACGATGGTCATTATGGCCAAACAGTTCTATTTTTGTTTCATCAGACCAGAGGACATTTCTCCAGGAAGTACGATCTTTGTCCCCATGTGCAGTTGCAAACCGTAGTCTGGCTTTTTTATGGCGGTTTTGGAGCAGTGGCTTCTTCCTTGCTGAGCGGCCTTTCAGGTTATGTCGATATAGGACTCGTTTTACTGTGGATATATATACTTTTGTAGCTGTTGCCTCCAGCATCTTCACAAGGTCCTTTGCTGTTGTTCTGGGATTGATTTGCACTTTTCGCACCAAAGTACGTTCATCTCTAGGAGACAGAATGCATCTCCTTCCTGAGCGGTATGACGGCTGCGTGGTCCCATGGTGTTTATACTTGCGTACTATTGTTTGTACAGATGAACGTGGTACCTTCAGGTGTTTGGAAATTGCTCCCAAGGATGAACCAGACTTGTGGAGGTCTACAATTTTGAAGGTAGGCCTTGAAATACATCCACAGGTACACCTCCAATAGACTCAAATGAAGCTTCTAAAGCCATTACATCATTTTCTGGAATTTTCCAAGCTGTTTAAAGGCACAATCAACTTAGTGTATGTAAACTTCTGACCCACTGGAATTGTGATACAGTGAATTATACGTGAAATAATCTGTCTGTAAACAATTGTTGGAAAGATTACTTGTGTCATGCACAAAGTAGATGTCCTAACTGACTTGCCAAAACTATAGTTTGTTAACAAGAAATGTGTGGAGTGGATGAAAAACGAGTTTTAATGACTCCAACCTGAGTGTATGTAAACTTCCGACTTCAACTGTAGGTAACTCTTTATCCACGATATGGCAGAGGATGTAAAGCCATCAATCAATCAATCAAATGTATATACTGTATAAAACCCTTTTTACATCAGCAGATGTCACAAAGTGCTAAACAGAAGCCCAGCCTAAAACCCCAAACAGCAAGCAATGCAGATGTAGAAGCACGGTGGCTAGGAAAAACTCCCTAGAAAGGCAGGAACCTAGGAAGAAACCTAGAGAGGAACCAGGCCCTGAGGGGTGGTCAGTCCTCCTCTGGCTGTGCCGGGTGGAGATTATAAGAATACATGGTCATTAAGGCCAGATTGTTCTTTAAGATGTTCAAACATTCATAGATGACCAGCAGGGTCAAATAATAATCACAGTGGTTGTAGAGGGTGCAACAGGTCCGTACCTCAGGAGTAAATGTCAGTTGGCTTTACATAGCCAAGCATTCAGAGGTCGAGACAGTAGGTGCGGTAGAGAGAGAGAGAGTTGAAAACAGCAGGTCTGGGACAAGGTAGCACGTCCGGTGAACAGGTCAGGGTTCCTTAGCGCAGGCAGAACAGTTGAAACTGGAGCAGCAGCATGACCAGGTGGACTGGGGACAGCCAGGAGTCATCAGGCCAGGTAGTCTTGAAGCATGATCCTAGGGCCCAGGTCCTCCAGGAGGGGAGGGAGAGAGGGCGGGAGAGATAATTAGAGGGAGCATACTTAAATTCACACAGGACACCAGATAAGACAGGAGAATTACACCATATATAACAGACTGACCGTAGCCCCCCGGCACATAGACTATTGCAGCATAGATACTGGAGGCTGAGACAGGGGTGGGTCGGGGGACACTGTGGCCCTGTCCGACGATACCCCCGGACTTGGCCAACCAGGCAGGATATAATCCCACCCACTTTGTCAAAGCACAGCCCCCACACCACTTGAGGGATATCAACAGACCACCAACCAAGGCTGAGTATAGCCCACGTAGATCTCCTCCACCGCACGAGCCCAAGGGGGCGCAAAACCGGACAGGAAGATCACGTCTGTGACTCAACCCACTCAAGTGACGCACCCCTCCTAGGGACAGCATGGAAGAGCACTAGTAAGCCAGTGACTCAGCCCCCGTAATAGGGTCAGAGGCAGAGAATACCAGTGGAGAGACTGGAGCCGGCCAGGTAGAGACAGCAAGGGCGGTTCGTCGCTCCAGTGCCTCGCCGTTCACCTTCGCACCCCTGGGCTAGACTACACTCAATCACAGGACCTACTGAAGAGATGAGTCTTCAGTAAAGACTTAAAGGTCGAGACGAGTCTGCGTCTCTCACATGGATAGGCAGATCATTCCATAAAACTTGAGCTCTATAGGAGAAAGCCCTGCCTCCAGCTATTTGCTTAGAAATTCTAGGGACAATAAGGAGGCATGCGTCTTGTGACCGTAGCGTACGTGTAGGTATGTACGGCAGGACCAAATCGGAGAGATAGGTAGGAGCAAGCCCATGTAATGCTTTGTAGGTTAGCAGTAAAATCTTGAAATCAGCCCTAGTCTTAACAGGAAGCCAGAGGCTAGCACTGGAGTTATATGAGCAAATTTTTTGGTTCTAGTCACATAATTTTTTCAGCAGCAGACTATGATTGATAATGTCAAAAGCTGTACTGAAGTCTATCAAAACAGCTCCCACTATCTTCTTATTATCAATTTATTTCAGCCAATCATCAGTCATTTGTGTCAGTGCTGTGCAGGTTGAGTGACCTTCCCTATAAGCATGCTGAGTGTCAGTTGTTAATTTGTTTACTGTGAATTAGCATTGTATCTGGTCAAACAGCAGGCTGATGGCTCGGCTGTTTGAACCAGTAAAGGGTGCTTTGCTATTCTTGGGTAACGAAATGACACACAGGGCACACACTTTGGATAGGGTACAGAAAAGGGCAAGCAAGATAACAACAAAAACCAGAGACACCCCACTGACCCTTCCACCACTACAGTCGCGGAGAGAGCAAGCAGCAGTAAGATTGATCTCCTACCACAGAGGGGAGACAGTACTTGCAGAGTCCTCCGAAACCAAAACCAACTGTCCAGCATCAACACAAGGACAAATAGGCTGAACAATTCTACCATAGCCACTGCCATCAGACTTTTTAATAACCAAATGTGACTTTTTAAACTGTAATTTCTTGTAAGATAGCACCTTTTTAATTTAATGTAATATCTTGCGTTTTTTAAACTATTTTTTAAATGTAACTGTGCATTCTGCAGTCTTCTCGACTGCAAGCATGAAGGAAATAAATCAAATCAAATTATCTGTGTCTTCTGCATTTGAATTACTTATTGATGAGTTCCCCTTGTCTGATCTTGTTTTTTGCCTTCTGGTTCAGTCTGGTCTCATAGTCTAGACATAACATAGTAAAAGTAAATCCGGGACATCCAAATTAGTATGATATGTTACGTTTGGTATGGTTACATAAGACAGATGGTTACTTAAGGCAAAAACAAAAGTAGGGTTGTTGGTCAGGGTGGATGGGTGGGCGTATAACCAACCTGGTCTAGTATTATTCTGAACTAAATCAGAGACACTCTATTTAGTATTATATGTTACTTTTCGTATGGTATTTATTAATTTGTGATGTCCATCACCAACTTTGTATGATATGTTACAAATTACAATTTGTATTATATGTTACAAATTTGCAAAGCGTACAATATGTTACGAATTTGCAAAACTGACAATGTTATGAATTTGCTAAACATATGATATGTTACGAATTCTAGCTAGGTGGCTAACATTAGCTAGCTTACTAACATTAGCTAGGCTAGGGGTTAGGGGTTAGGGTTAAGGTTAGGGTTAAGTTTAGGAGTTAGGTTAAAGGGTTAAGGTTAGGGTTAATGGAAGGGTTAGCTAAAAAGGTTAAGGTTAGGGGAAGGGTTAGCTAAAAGGGTTAAGGTTAGGGTTAGGGTTAGCTAACATGCTAAGTAATTGCTAAGTAGTTGCAAAGTCATTCAACTGAGACTGCTCTTCTCTGTGTCACGGAGGCTCTCCGCACTGCTAAAGCTAACTCTCTCTCCTCTGCTCTTGTCCTTCTAGACCTGTCTGCTGCCTTTGATACAGTGAACCATCAGATCCTCCTCTCCACACTCTCCGAGCTGGGCATCTCCGGCGCGGCTCACTCTTGGATTGCGTCCTACCTGACCGGTCGCTCCTACCAAGTGGCGTGGCGAGAAGCTGTCTCCGCACCACGTGCTCTCACCACTGGTGTCCCCCAGGGCTCAGTTCTAGGCCCTCTCCTATTCTCGCTATACACCAAGTCACTTGGCTCTGTCATATCCTCACATGGCCTCTCCTATCATTGCTACGCTGACGACACACAACTAATCTTCTCCTTTCCCCCTTCTGATAACCAGGTGGCGAATCGCATCTCTGCATGTCTGGGAGACATATCAGTATGGATGACGGATCACCACCTCAAGCTGAACCTTGGCAAGACGGAGCTGCTCTTCCTCCCGGGGAAGGACTGCCTGTTCCATGATCTCGCCATCACGGTTGACAACTCCGTTGTGTCCTCCTCCCAGAGTGTGAAGAGCCTTGGCGTGACCCTGGACAACACCCTGTCGTTCTCCGCTAACATCAAGGCGGTGACCCGATCCTGTAGGTTCATGCTCTACAACATTCGGAGAGTACGACCCTGCCTTCCACAGGAAGCGGCACAGGTCCTAATCCAGGCACTTGTCATCTCCCGTCTGGATTACTGCAACTCGCTGTTGGCTGGGCTCCCTGCCTGTGCCATTAAACCCCTACAACTCATCCAGAATGCCGCAGCCCGTCTGGTGTTCAACCTTCCCAAGTTCTCTCACGTCACCCCGCTCCTCCGCACACTCCACTGGCTTCCAGTTGAAGCTCGCATCTGCTACAAGACCATGGTGCTTGCCTACGGAGCTGTGAGGGGAACGGCACCTCCGTACCTTCAGGCTCTGATCAGTCCCTACACCCAAACGAGGGCATTGCGTTCATCCACCTCTGGCCTGCTGGCTCCCCTACCTCTGCGGAAGCATAGTTCCCGCTCAGCCCAGTCAAAACTGTTCGCTGCTCTGGCACCCCAATGGTGGAACAAGCTCCCTCACGACGCCAGGACAGTGGAGTCACTCACCACCTTCCGGAGACATTTGAAACCCCACCTCTTTAAGGAATACCTGGGATAGGATAAAGTAATCCTTCTACCCCCACTTACCCCCAACCCCCCCACACACACACAATTTGTTTAAATAATAATAATAATTGTAAAGTGGTTATCCCACTGGCTATAAGGTGAATGCACCTATTTGTAAGTCGCTCTGGATAAGAGCGTCTGCTAAATGACGTAAATGTAAATGTAGCTAAAAAGTAGTAGAAAAGTAGCTAATTTGATAAAATGCTAAAGTTGTCTGGGATGAGATTCGGACTCGCAACCTTTGGGTTGCTAGACATTCGCATTATACGCCCACCCATCCACCCCGAGCAACCACTCTAGTTTTGTTTTTGCCTTAAGTAATCATCTGTCTTATATAACCATACCAAACGTAGCATATCATACTAATTTTAGTGTGCCCGGATTTACATTTACTATGTTACGTCTAGTCTATGAGATCAGGCTGGTATAACACTAACATCTAGCAACCCAAAGGTTGGAGTTCGAATCTCATCATGGACAACTTGAGCATTTTAGCTAATTAGAAACTTTTCAACTACTTACTACTTTTTAGCTACTTTGCACCTACTTAGAATGTTAACTAAACCTTGCCCTAACCCTGGCCTTAACCTTTTAAGCTAACTCTTCCCCTAACTCTAACCTTAACCTTTTTAGCTAACCCTTCCCCTAACATTAGCCATCTAGCTAGAATTCGTAACATATCATATGTTTGTAAATTCGTAACATATGTACTTTTTTGCAAATTCAGAACATATAATACGAATTGTAATTCATAACATATCATACAAAACGGGTGATGGACATGCACAAATTAATACATACCATACGAAACATGCCATATCATACTAAATGGAGTGTCTCGGATTTACTTAAAGAATAATACTAAATGCTCTGAGACCCGGTTGCCTGGTTGGGTTGCTTCCACAGACCCTCTGTGATTTCCTCAATACTCATACTCTTCCTCATGACAGCTCTGTCCATACACAACAACCTGGATCTCAGCTATTTGAAGTCCCCCCTCTCTCTCTTTACACACAAATAGCCTACTCTCTCCCTCACTCAGACTTTCACTCGCCCATTCTCTCTCTCTCTCTCTTCATACTTGGCGGAGCTCAAAAGAAGGGGACATAACAGAATGACAGGAGATGGATTTTTCAACGAGATGTGGGGGGAAAGGTGAAATTAGCAACTCTTAGCCAATGTTGCCCCTATGTGAAACGACAACCTTAATTGTTCAACAGAATGAATGAATAAGAGCGGCGTCTATCAACAAGGTAGGTTATGTATACTGTCTTCTTTTTCCTCTGGACGTTAGACTGGTTTTGTGGTGACTGAGAAATTACGGATAATATAAGTGGGTGATGTTACATAACACATTGCACCGTTCTCCCTTTTTATTTTACGTACATATTCCAAGTGAACGAGAGTATCCAGTTATCCATGCAATGAAAAAGCAACAAGCTTTGAGTGTGAAGTCGCGTTTATAACATGCACTAGCGGCACGTGAATAAGGAACACTGGAACCTTATACAGAGGGTTTCCACATGCTCTGTTATCTGTCCTTGCATTGTCATTTGTCAGACATTATTAACAGTAATTGAATAACGTGTGTGCTTCATCAGAAAAATCTGCCAAATAAGTATTTCCATAGATCTGTGTAGGCTACTTAGCCTATAGGCCTATGTTCCACAGAATATTAATTAAGCACTTTGTTTCCTTGAGGTCTCTGTGTTAATTGTGTTTTCAACCTTTCTAATAATGTTAGTATACCATAAAACAAAAACATTTAACTGTCAGTTATTGCATTTTCCATGAAATTGCGTCTTGTTCTTTCAAACACAGGCCTGGCATTTTTTTAAGGTTCTATAATATAATCTTATTCTAGAACCACCGTGTCTAGAGAATCATTTGTCATTAAATTCGTGATCATGACAATAGAGCATTTTTGTGGTCAAATAAAATGCTGAAGGGGCTGGCTTGGTGAAGCATTGTTGCTAATGATGCGATACCTATTATTTTCTGGATAAGAGCTCCCTCCATCTCCATGGCAACGTGGAGATCTTACATTCAAAACCATGGAGTGTGCGCAGCTTTCTCGCTTGAAGGGGGATCGGTTCGATGGCAGGACAAAGCGAAAGGTAGAGCCCTCTCGCACCATGTTGAAGAAAAAAAAACTAACTATAGGATCTGTTTTGGGGACAGAAAGGGGAACAATTCTGAGACACAAGTCATCTTTGTAGAAAGAAGCCGGGTGAGTGAACTGAGTAACGTTAGGCTATTGATTGCTTGCTATAGGCTATCCTACCCTGAGAAAAGCCCGTTTTGTAGGCTATAGACCTAGCCTCCAGACTGTTGCCTTTCTGCAACAGCGCAGCCAAGTGGGCATACAATGTGATAGACATATTTTACTGGTTGAAATATGGTCGGGAGGTTTTATAACCATATCACAACCAGATTAAGACATATTTTTCATGACATCTTTTTGACATCTTGAAAAATACATAATATTTTGGTTGATATCTGTTTTTTGGTTGAAATCTGATTGAACTACTGACCAGTTATCTAAATGCTACTCAATTAAAAGACACCAATCTATATAAACATGTGCGTAGTGTGTGTAAGCCATGCACACATTGCATATAAGACACTAGAACCATTACAATTATTACAATTGGAGTAATGTTCTTTTTCAGAAGTGTTTGCATGATTCATCTTAGCACACTTTGCAAACAACAGCTGGCAGAGCGCACCAAAGCAGGTTTCATTTATTACTCTGGGCTCCTGTTAATGGTACTCGGGCCGAGTCCACTTCAGTTTATCCGGCCCAATTAACTTTTTCAGGAGTAGGGCCATTTGTGGTTTTTATTCGGCAGGTGATGAAATACCAATTTAAAAAAACTAAGAATTGTGATATTTCACCTCCAAGTCATCGAATTTGATAGGTCATTAAAAGCTAAAATTAGTGACAGTCTCTGCGGTCTTATAGCTATCAGAGATGGTCCCTAATTTAGAGAACCTCCGATGCTATAAATGCTTTTGCTACAGGCTATGGCTGTGTTTTTTGTGGTTGCAGTCCACCCAATTGAAAAGTGCTATGGCAGTGTTTTTTGTGGTTGCAGTCCACCCAATTGAAAAGTGCACATTCACTTCCATAACATTTGTTCTAGGCTACCAGCATGTAAAAAAAAACATGCACAGTAATACAGGATACCCTTACAAAAAATGCACTGCAGTTAAAATGCAGTAAAACTGCAGTACAATGAAATAATGGTGGTTTAATGAATGGTATCTGGTAGCTTGCTGTGTGTGTTGGCTTCTAATGATAATTTTTTGTTGATGTTAATTGCATTGTTTATTGTGTTGCACATGTTCTTCTGTTCCACTGAATGCAATTTTGATGTTCTATTATGACTAACTACATTTGTTTTCAGAATTTAACAAATAACACATAGGCTTATGTCTTTTATTTCAATATCCTACTACAATCCACCAGGATTTACAAAACCCTATTGTTATCCCATTTAGTTCCATCAATAATTTAAAAAAACATTATTGCGCCTGAATTGGACCCTGAGAATATGACAATTATATTTTCCCTTAAAGCTTTTAAGCAATTAACATAATGTGTGCAGTAATTTTATTTTAATTTCAGTAACTAAATAAGGAGGTAGGCAAATCAGTTCCAGCAATAGATCTGTGCACGCAGGCAGCCTGCTTGCACAGATTCCATACGGCACGCTGGGAAACAACGAAATGTGCACAAAAACTTCAAAAAGATTTGACTGCTAAGTGGTAGTCCCTGTTCTCCTGCATTCTTGTTTTATTTTAAAGCGGCGGTTTGTTGGGGAGAAGAACGTCAAGGAAAGTTTTGCTAGCTGGCTAATTTTAGCTAGCTAATGTTAGCTCTCTGGCTAATCCTCCATGGAAATGGTAAGTTTTAATTTTTACCTGTTGTAGCTAGCTAGCTAACATTTTGAGATCTGTTTAGTTAAAGTGAAACTGACAGCGTTCATAACAAACAGACAATCATAATATCAGCCAAAAATAGAAAATTCCCAGTTTATAAGACGTTTTAAAAATATGTTTATATTTGCCTTAACAAATGACTTACACTAAGGCATTGTTGGCAGAATAGATGGATGCAGTTCAATGTATGATTCATATAATTCACCAATACATTTCTTGGTACATTGTGCGCTGCCTCCATTTGGGATGCACTGTTTCAGTTTCAATGGCTCAATATTTTGAACAAAAACAGACGAATGTAACTAAGGCTGGTAATGTCAATACAATCAAACTAGCAAGGGCAATGATCACAAGTCAGTCATAACGTGGCTAATAGGCTAGCGTATCTATTTATGTAGCAAGCTAAAAACACGTAGCCTAACGTTAGCTAGATAGCTAGCTTGCTAGATGCTAGGAGGATGTCATGTCATGTCATTTACGAAGCGCAACACCCACTGAATATGACTGACCGGTGTCAGTAAACATAGGCAAAGAAAGTAATAGATAGTCATGAACACTCTAGGTACTTGTTTGGGACAAGCATGTATTGTTGGCGGGCAAGCTGCAGAAGGACGAGTAGGCTATAATTCCCCATCGTTTTTCAGTGCAATTTTGACGGCCAACTAACTGAAAAAGTTTGAGAGGGTTTATCTAATGTTCCTTCGTTAGATTTTAGCTAATCTTTCTCTGGCTAGCATTAGTTGTTGATCTGTTTGTTGTTGATGTGCATAACTGAGGGAGAGAGAGCCTACCTTTTCATGGTTGTTTGATCAGTAGGACTGTAAAGTTCCCAAATGTAAGAGGACTCCCAAGTGGTATTGAAATATTTGCAGAAATCCATTCAGGTGTATTTTGTGATTTTTGGCGAATGCGTTCGAATGATCTAAAGTCGCGCTGTTGCAACTGCCTGTAAACAAACAGTCCAGTTCAAAGTCAATGATGGTAGGCCTGTGTGTCAAATAAAGGCCTACTGTAGCTCTGACTGGCTATGACGCACCGGTCTGCGTAGACTCTGGTCCTGGACGAGACACATGTTTTATTAGGTTTTATTTACTGCAGTTAATTGTCCAAACGCACGACCGCTTGCCCACTCTATATTGCTATAGAATTTTCACAAATGCCTTAGTATATGTAATTCACTAACATTCTAAGAATGCATGAAAACATGAAAATGACCATATCTAACTGCTCGCTTGTCAGAAAATTTATTCTTCCTGGGGGTCTAGAACAGATTCTAAAATGCTGTCAGTTCCACTTTAATCTGGAGGCGAAAGAAATCACACCTGTTTAGGCGAGGTGCTAACAAGGGCCTTGCTCCCTTAGGTCTCAACGTAGACTTTGATCTGAAGCCATTCTTGTGATTTTTGTGATTTAGCTATTAATTGTAAATGTTTGTAGGCCTATGTAGCCAAATTGTATCTATGATCATATGTTATCCATTCAGGCTTTTTATATGTTCTATTTATAACTGTAAATTAGCCAATGATATCATGCCACACCCGGCCATGGTTACAGACACCTGTGTGTCCTTTGAAACTATATAAACTAGTGACCCGCAGTGTTTGTCATTATACCCTGATGAAGACAGCTTGTCTGTCGAAACATTGGTTATTAAATTATTGCATCTGAGCTCCTAGAGTGTGCGGCTCTCCTTTTCTTTTTCAAGTTCCACTTTAATGACAGTACATTTGTGTATATGTGTGTGTTCTCTCTCTCTCTCTCTCTCTCTCTCTCTCTCTCTCTCTCTCTCTCTCTCTCTCTCTCTCTCTCTCTCTCTGTGAGAGCGAGAGAGAGAGAGATGATGATCACAATAACTGTAGAAAACATTGTCATGTCAACGTTGTCATGCTAGCTGTGTGTGTGTGTTCTGTGCAGAGTTTCCGTTAGCCTGTATTACCCGGCTTTTGGCCGATAACAAATTTGAAAAGCAGATATATAAAATTGGCACCGGCCAATTGTCCGGGAGAAGAAGAAGAAATCCCATTGCGAAATAATGCTTTTTAGCCTATTCATTGATATAAATAGTAGTCGATGTAAATACATTTGACCAGTCATGCTTATCGGTCTATAGGTTAATAGCATACAGATACAGAGCCTTTGAGCAGAAAATCTGTCAGACAGCGCGAGAGCTGCTGCTACAGTATCTCAAACCACTTTGTAATGAGCTGGAGGCAGTATGCATTTTGTAAACATATACTTAATTGTTGGAAACCTGAACGTTTTATTACATATTATGAGGCATGTCTTACCTTGCTTCAAAGTAACCTAGCCAAAATCAGACAATATCCGTGGAGGCAAATCTTTTATATAAACTTTCTTTCATTGTCCAGTAGCCAAATGCACAATCCTAGCACCCCATTTTAGTTGTTGTATATTAGATCTCCCCTCTTTCTAAATTTAGAACAGATATTTTCATCTCAGTCACATGAAACCACTGGCTTTTGACGACTGTGTTTTCCCGCTAATTGCATTATGGAACGAACATTCATAATAATAATATGCCATTTAGCAGACGCTTTTATCCAAAGCGACTTACAGTCATGTGTGCATACATTTTTACGTATGGGTGGTCCTGGGGATCGAACCCACTACCCTGGCGTTACAAGCGCCATGCTCTACCAATTGAGCTACAGAGGACCACATGCATATCCTACTGCCTTATGCACATTTTTGCGCTTATAATGTGAATAAATAATAGATGATCAACATTTTAAGCGAAACGTTCTGATATGTTGCATCAGACTCATTACTTATTTGTTAATTTTTGTGTGTATTTTTACCCCTTTTTCTCCCCAATTGGTAGTTAGTCTTGTCCCATCGCTGCAACTCCCATACGGACTCGGGAAAGGCGAAGGTCGAGAGCCATGCGTCCTCCGAAACACAACCCTGTCAAGCCACACAGCTTCTTGACACACTGCTCGCTTAACCCGGAAGCCAGCCTCACCAATGTGTTAGAGGAAACACTGTACAACTGGCGACCAAAGTCAGTGTGCATGCGCCCGGCCTGCCACAAGGAGTCGCTAGAGCACGATGGGACAAGGACATCCCGACCTGCCAAACACTCGGGAGGCCCTCATTACTTCTTAATGTTTTTTTTTTTTTTATGTAGCCTAGGCCTACTGGTTGTATGAATGTTGGACCTATCGTCCCACAACTGTCCCAGAGTCTGTTTGGAATAGGCTATTTCTTTCTCGACATGCTGACCAATAGAATAGGTAAACTTTTCAACTATGGCTAGTGATTGTGCTGTTCGTTAATCGTCTTGGTGGCATCGGAATTCGGTAAGAAGGACCACACATCATTGCATCCTCGACTTGCATGTTCTATTAAGATGAATTACGATAATCTAAATGTGATTTCTGTCATTCTGAGCACCGTGGGTGGACGCCCTAATCAGTTTACGCACCCAATACATATAGATATGGTACATTTCTAAAAAGTCTGGGAAATGAAAACGCTGCAGGTCAAATGTCCAGTGCCACATTTTCCTAACGGAAACCCTGGTTCTGTTTGAGAGAGACTATCTTCTCTCTCTCTCTCACACACACACACACACACACACACACTTCCTATATGTGTATTCATCAACCATCGCTCTCTCTCTCTCTCTCTCTCTCTCTCTCTCACACAAACACTACAGTGGGGGAAAAAAGTATTTAGTCAGCCACCAATTGTGCATGTTCTCCCACTTAAAAAGATGAGAGAGGCCTGTAATTTTCATCATAGGTACACGTCAACTATGACAGACAAATTGAGAGAAAAAATATCCAGAAAATCACATTGTAGGATTTTTAATGAATTTATTTGCAAATTATGGTGGAAAATAAGTATTTGGTCACCTACAAACAAGCAAGATTTCTGGCTCTCACAGACCTGTAACTACTTCTTTAAGAGGCTCCTCTGTTCTCCACTCGTTACCTGTATTAATGGCACCTGTTTGAACTTGTTATCAGTATAAAAGACACCTGTCCACAACCTCAAACAGTCATACTCCAAACTCCACTATGGCCAAGACCAAAGAGCTGTCAAAGGACACCAGAAACAAAATTGTAGACCTGCACCAGGCTGGGAAGACTGAATCTGCAATAGGTAAGCAGCTTGGTTTGAAGAAATCAACTGTGGGAGCAATTATTAGGAAATGGAAGACATACAAGACCACTGATAATCTCCCTCGATCTGGGGCTTCACGCAAGATCTCACCCCGTGGGGTCAAAATGTTCACAAGAACGGTGAGCAAAAATCCCAGAACCACACGGGGGGACCTAGTGAATGACCTGCAGAGAGCTGGGACCAAAGTAACAAAGCCTACCATCAGTAACACACTACGCCGCCAGGGACTCAAATCCTGCAGTGCCAGACGTGTCCCCCTGCTTAAGCCAGTACATGTCCAGGCCCGTCTGAAGTTTGCTAGAGTGCATTTGGATGATCCAGAAGAGGATTGGGAGAATGTCATATGGTCAGATGAAACCAAAATAGAACTTTTTGGTAAAAACTCAACTCGTTGTGTTTGGAGGACAAAGAATGCTGAGTTGCATCCAAAGAACACCATACCTACTGTGAATCATGGGGGTGGAAACATCATGCTTTGGGGCTGTTTTTTCTGCAAAGGGACCAGGACGACTGATCCGTGTAAAGGAAAGAATGAATGGGGCCATGTATCGTGAGATTTTGAGTGAAAACCTCCTTCCATCAGCAAGGGCATTGAAGATGAAACGTGGCTGGGTCTTTCAGCATGACAATGATCCCAAACACACCGCCCGGGCAACGAAGGAGTGGCTTCGTAAGAAGCATTTCAAGGTCCTGGAGTGGCCTAGCCAGTCTCCAGATCTCAACCCCATAGAAAATCTTTGGAGGGAGTTGAAAGTCCGTGTTGCCCAGCGACAGCCCCAAAACATCACTGCTCTAGAGGAGATCTGCATGGAGGAATGGGCCAAAATACCAGCAACAGTGTGTGAAAACATTGTGAAGACTTACAGAAAACGTTTGACCTGTGTCATTGCCAACAAAGGGTATATAACAAAGTATTGAGAAACTTTTGTTATTGACCAAATACTTATTTTCCACCATAATTTGCAAATAAATTCATTAAAAGTCCTACAATGTGATTTTCAGGATTTTTTTTTCTCATTTTGTCTGTCATAGTTGACGTGCACCTATGATGAAAATTATTTTTAAGTGGGAGAACATGCACAATTGGTGGCTGACTAAATACTTTTTTCTCCCACTGTAGTGTTTGTGTGGAGAGAGAGAGAGAGAGAGAGAGAGAGAGAGCGATGGTTGATGAATACACATATAGGAAGTGTGTGTGTGTGTGTGAGAGAGAGAACGAGAGAGATAGTGTTTGTGTGTGAGAGAGAGAGCGATGGTTGATGAATACACATATAGGAAGTGTGTGTGTGTGTGTGTGTGAGAGAGAGAGAGAGAGAGAGCGATGGTTGATGAATACACATAGGAATTGTGTTTGTGTGTGTGAGAGAGAGAGAAATACATTTTAAGCTAGCCTAATTCTTGAAACGTGTACCCCCGATATGGATGTAAAGTTTTTCTTGATTCATCAGGGATACTTATATTTTGTATTTGACAATACATTTAGCCTTCCCCTCAACAGTCATTCTAACGTTACAACTCTCAACTGCCTTTTTCAATTCTTGATTCTCTTTTTTGCAGGAATCTTCTAGATTGGATGGAAGGATGGAGGAGGGAACAAAAGGAAGGAGTACAGAAGTTATCCAGCCGGCTGACTAAGAAATGTAAATAGCCTGTGTTTTGCTCTCTATTGCTCTTTCTATCTCTCCGTATGTCTGCCTGACTGCCAGATGGCTGAGGGGCAACGTAGTCAATGTACTTTCAAGGCTAAGTCTAACTTAGTGAAGACCTTAGGTAATGGTTAATCATGATTCGTCTCTGTCTTTACAGTTCCTGAAACATGTCAATGACCTGATGAATGGCCTCTACAGCAGTGCTTGGCCACCCACTCAGTTACCGGTGACCTATTCTGCCACATCCCAGGGAAAGGAGAGAGCAGCACCACCACTCCTTAAATCCATAGTTAAGTTTTTTTTACCTTCTGTTTGATTCTATGATCTTCAATGTGTATTGATTCCTACTAGCCAGCTTTGTAAGAGCTAGGTTTTTACTAGCTATGCTGATGATCATTAACATTTTTTCTCTGCATCAGGAGAGAAACTGGATTCCCCAAGAGAAAAAAAGGTGCCATCTAGAACCTAAAAGGTTCATAGGCTGTCCCCATAGGAGAACCCTTTGAAGAACCGATTTTTGTTCCATGTAAAATCTGTTTGGTTCCAGGTAGAACTCTTTTGGGTTCCATGTAGAACCCTTTCCAAAGAGGGTTCTACATGGAACCAAAAAGGGTTCTCCTATGGGGACAGCCGAAGAAACCTTTTGGAACCCTTTTTTTAAAGAGTGTAGTGTAAGTAGATCCAATTGAAATAGCACTGCTTCTAATAACATAAGTTTGTAAAGCAAATAAAATCCTATTGTAGCTCTCCTTTTTTTTCAGGTGCAAAACGTGATTCAACAGACATCTCCCTTGGTGAGTTATGTAAAGTTGATCCTATTTCTCTCTAGCTCTTTCTTCCTGTCGCTCACTCAAACTCACACATGTGCGCAGTTGCAGAGAAGAGGAAGAGATTTGCCAATTACACCCATTTCTAACAATGTTTGTTGCACCAATGATATGACAGACATCATTTTTGGAAAATGTAATATTTTATTGTATCTTTAATTTCTCTTTATACATATTTTTTGCATTTACCTTTCTTGGGGGAACCTCTGTCCGGGAAAATGTCTTCAGGATTATGGAGCGGTGTGTTTATAAAAAGTTGTTTGAATATTACAACATGTATTAGGATTAAGCAAAAGTTTACCATTTAGAGATTAGTTAAAACATTTCATTATCCAACTACTGTCTAATTTTGATATCCTTTTTAAATGTTTCAGATTGATGACCAATGAATGAATGTCCCACTTCAAGATGAATCGACAGAGGATCAAACATGCCTTTGCTACCACTAGTGTGTGCTCCATTGTAGTTAGTAAGTCAATTTGAGCAGTTGAGACATTTGAGATAGACAATGAGACATTTTTTGTAGATTCGCACAGTTAAAGATATTTTACTGTGCATTACTGTTCAGTCGTGTCCTGCATATCCAATTTATGCCAACCGTTCATTTATTTTCTTCTCTTTTTATGCTTACAGTAAGTGTCATAAAAAGCTCAAAAACTCAGGAGGTTGATGTGACCGCCATGGTGGAGGAGGACGCAAAGTATGTATATGAGCAAGTTGGTATTTTTTGAAGACATTTCTAAGCTATAACTGCCAAAAACGTATTCAACTAGTACCATGGAAATACTTTGAGCCAGCTGAGTCCACAAAGTTTCTTCAGGAATGTCATTTTCTTTTAAAATCTCAAATTCATAAAGTTGTAATGTGCAGACTGTCTTCACTGCAGATCTGACCCATCACACCACTCTTATTAATAATTTATAAAATAAAACATTAATACAATACAACAGTCTGCCTTTATATACTCTGTGTCTCAGTCTTTCTATGCATGTAATATCTGTGGGTGAATTATGTAACAATTACTGTATGTAGATGTGCAAAAAGTTATGATGTAGATTTGTTTTTGCCATTGCTTGATCTATTTTAAATGTAAGAATATGTTGCAGATATAAAATTGAATTGGTGACTATGGAAACAAATAGAAATGTAATGAACAATGTTTTCAATATCCAACTTTTTCCTCTGCAATACTTTTTACAGTGGTAATAAGCTGTAGTCAGGTGGCCATTACCAGGTTATAATGAGGTCTTAACTATATCTATCTGACTAGTAGGCTGCATAATATAGCACATAATATAGTGGTCACAATTATGACCAACTGGTCGTATGGTGGTCAGAAAAATACCTAATATTCTGGTCAGTAAAAATAAAAAATAAAAAAAATAAAAAATCAACTAGTCATACTCATGTCTTTTCAAACAGGTTTTACCCACTGGGAGTTTACCAAAACATTTCCAATAGCCCTCTCCCAGTGAGAAAAACCTAGTTGAAAAGATGTCAGTATGATACAGTGAGGGAAAAAAGTATTTGATCCCCTGCTGATTTTGTACGTTTGCCCACTGACAAAGAAATGATCAGTCTATAATTTTAATGGTAGGTTTATTTGAACAGTGAGAGACAGAATAACAACAACAAAATCCAGAACAGCGCATGTCAGAAATGTTATAAATTGATTTGCATTTTAATGGGGGAAATAACTATTTGACCCCCTCTCAATCAGAAAGATTTCTGGCTCCCAGGTGTCTTTTATTATAATAATAATAATAATAATAATAATATGCCATTTAGCAGACGCTTTTATCCAAAGCGACTTACAGTCATGCGTGCATACATTTTTGTGTATGGGTGGTCCCGGGGATCGAACCCACTACCCTGGTGTTTACAAGCGCCGTGCTCTACCAGCTGAGCTACAGATACAGGTAACGAGCTGAGATTAGGAGCACATTATTAAAGAGAGTGCTCCTAATCTCAGTTTACCTGTATAAAAGACACCTGTCCACAGAAGCAATCAATCAATCAGATTCCAAACTCTCTTTCCCTCAGCCAGGGCATTGAAAATGGGTCGTGGATGGGTATTCCAGCATGACAATGACCCAAAACACACGGCCAAGGCAACAAAGGAGTGGCTCAAGAAGAAGCACATAAAGGTCCTGGAGTGGCCTAGCCAGTCTCCAGACCTTAATCCCATAGAAAATCTGTGGAGGGAGTTGAAGGTTCGAGAGTTGCCAAACGTCAGCCTCGAAACCTTAATGACTTGGAGAAGATATGCAAAGAGGAGTGGAACAAAATCCTGCCTGAGATGTGTGCAAACCTGGTGGCCAACTACAAGAAACGTCTGACCTCTGTGATTGCCAACAAGGGTTTTGCCACCAAGTACTAAGTAATGTTTTGCAGAGGGGTCAAATACTTATTTCCCTCATTAAAATGCAAATCAATTTATAACATTTTTTACATTAAAATTATAGACTGATCATGTCTTTGTCAGTGGGCAAATGTACAAAATCAGCAGGGGATCAAATACTTTTTATCCCTCACTGTATAGCATCAGAGTTTCTCTAAATAAGGACCATCTCTGATAGCTATAGGACCGCAGACACTGTCAAAATGTTTTGCTTTTAATGACCTAGCAAATCCGATGACTTGAAGGTGAAATATATCCGAGTCCATGCAGAGTCCCCCGAGTCTTACACAGTACAGAATGCCATGAGACCCTAACCCGCTTTGGTGTGCTCTGCCAGCTGTTGTTTGCCAAGTGTGCTAAGCTGAATCATGCAAACCCTATCGAAAAACAACATTACTCCAATTGTAATAATTGTAATGGTTGAAGTGTCTTACATCCAATGGGTGCATGGCCCACAAACACTATGCACATGTTTATATAGATTGGTGTCTATTAATTAATTAACATTTGGTCAGTAGTTCAATCAGATTTCAACCAAAAAACAGATATCAACCAAAATAAGATGTCAAAAAGACGTCATGGAAAATATGTCTTAATCTGGTTGTGATCTGGTTATAAGACGTCACGACCAGACTTCAACCAAAAAAATATGTCTTTATCACGTTGTATGCCCACTGGGCTGTGATTTCCTAACTAACTCACTCGGGTGCATTCTTTACACGTGAAAACATTCTAAAGTGATTCGCATACACTCAACATCGATAGTGATTGACAACATATGCTACTTAAATAGGCTAAAGTTTCAGAGATGGCGTAACATTGAGCCAAGTTGCCTAACTAAACCACACAGGTAGCCTGCAGGTCGTCATACTTGCAACATGGCTTAACCCAGAAAACAGGCATAGAGGATGATTGAAGTAGGCTGGTAGGGCCTATAACATCTAGGCTAAATTGACACTTTACGGCTTTGCTTACAATAAGAAAGCTATTTTAGAAGCCTAAAGAAATTAAGGCCATTGCATATTTTGCACCTGGCTGCTTCAAATTAGGCCAACTCTCCGTACT
Organism: Coregonus clupeaformis; assembly: GCF_020615455.1. Taxonomy (NCBI): domain Eukaryota; kingdom Metazoa; phylum Chordata; class Actinopteri; order Salmoniformes; family Salmonidae; genus Coregonus; species Coregonus clupeaformis. The sequence continues at coordinate 6,794,927 of NC_059226.1, forward strand.
GAATTGGTGTTAATATGCATTTTCTACTTCTCACTTAGTATTGCAATTGCCTGACAAATTTAGGAAATGGACAATACTGCACACGTTAATTTACAGTACTTCTATGAGGTTGTCTTATGTCTAGGGTTAAATTATTTGCTGTTAGTCGGACTATCTGTTATTCTCTCGGTCTAGATAGAATACAGCTTTTGTCAAATTTACGTCAAAAGCGTATTTATTTTTTGCATTTTAGCTAACCCTAACTATTTTCCTAACCTTAACCTAATTATCCTAACCTGCTACGTTAAGTCTCCTAACCTGCTACGTAAATTCTCCTAAACCTGCTACGAAAAGTCGATTTTGACAAAAGCTGTAGCCCTTCTAGACAAAACCCATTCTCTCTCTTCCTTACTTCCTTCCTATGTCAGCAATAAATTATTTAAATCATAAAATGTCTTGACTATCCCCAGTTTAAAGCTCTATGGATAAGCTTACAAGCAGGCCTGGTAATGTATCCTGTGAATGCTGCTTGGCTTGGATAGGCTCCGCTATTATTAGAATATCAGGGTTTGACTTCTCAGGCTGACATATTGCTTTGTCAGGCACTGTTTTCTAAGGAAACATGTAGCCTAATGAAAATGAAAGTTACAGATGCTTCCCCCAAGGCTATAGGCCTATATGCATTCACATGTAACAGGAGAGATAGAATAATCGATCAATAATATAATAATACTTTTAGCAAAGATGTTTATTTTCAATTCACAAACTGTAGAAACAATGAGAATAGAAAGGTTCAGAACTTTTGTAAAACATCACAGTACAGATGAAAAATATATGGCAAATAGAAATCCAATATGGATGGTGTTAAGATATAGATGGGAGGTGTTGAATGGAGCAGAAGGATGGGACTAATAACAACAACTAATAACAACAAGATAACTAGTGTAAGACATGCTGTGTCCATAATAAGTATATAGGTTATATATTGTGAGCTTTTGTGAAAGAGCACAGTTAGAAAGATATGGCATATAGAAGTATACCAGATGGACATCATGAAAATGATCGGAGGAAGTCCATAAAATGTATATAGTATGTATAAGCATGAAGTAGAGTTCTAAGCATTGTTGTTCACTAGTTTACTCCAATTAGGGAGGGGATGGTGGGGTTGGAAGGTAATAAAGGGAAATATATATATTTTTAAAGGATATGTATGTATGTATGTATATATGTATGTATGTATGTGTATATATATACAGTGGGGAGAACAAGTATTTGATACACTGCCGATTTTGCAGGTTTTCCTACTTACAAAGCATATAGAGCTCTGTAATTTTTATCATAGGTACACTTCAACTGTGAGAGACGGAATCTAAAACAAAAATCCAGAAAATCACATTGTATGATTTTTAAGTAATTAATTTGCATTTTATTGCATGACATAAGTATTTGATACACCAGAAAAGCAGAACTTAATATTTGGTACAGAAACCTTTATTTGCAATTACAGAGATCATACGTTTCCTGTAGGTCTTGACCAGGTTTGCACACACTGCAGCAGGGATTTTGGCCCACTCCTCCATACAGACCTTCTCCAGATCCTTCAGGTTTCGGGGCTGTCGCTGGGCAATACGGACTTTCAGCTCCCTCCAAAGATTTTCTATTGGGTTCAGGTCTGGAGACTGGCTAGGCCACTCCAGGACCTTGAGATGCTTCTTACGGAGCCACTCCTTAGTTGCCCTGGCTGTGTGTTTCGGGTCGTTGTCATGCTGGAAGACCCAGCCACGACCCATCTTCAATGCTCTTACTGAGGGAAGGAGGTTGTTGGCCAAGATCTCGCGATACATGGCCCCATCCATCCTCCCCTCAATACGGTGCAGTCGTCCTGTCCCCTTTGCAGAAAAGCATCCCCAAAGAATGATGTTTCCACCTCCATGCTTCACGGTTGGGATGGTGTTCTTGGGGTTGTACTCATCATTCTTCTTCCTCCAAACACGGCGAGTGGAGTTTAGACCAAAAAGCTCTATTTTTGTCTCATCAGACCACATGACCTTCTCCCATTCCTCCTCTGGATCATCCAGATGGTCATTGGCAAACTTCAAAGGGCCTGGACATGCGCTGGCTTGAGCAGGGGGACCTTGCGTGCGCTGCAGGATTTTAATCCATGACGGCGTAGTGTGTTACTAATGGTTTTCTTTGAGACTGTGGTCCCAGCTCTCTTCAGGTCATTGACCAGGTCCTGCCGTGTAGTTCTGGGCTGATCCCTCACCTTCCTCATGATCATTGATGCCCCACGAGGTGAGATATTGCATGGAGCCCCAGACCGAGGGTGATTGACCGTCATCTTGAACTTCTTCCATTTTCTAATAATTGTTGTTGCCTTCTCACCAAGCTGCTTGCCTATTGTCCTGTAGCCCATCCCAGCCTTGTGCAGGTCTACAATTTTATCCCTGATGTCCTTACACAGCTCTCTGGTCTTGGCCATTGTGGAGAGGTTGGAGTCTGTTTGATTGAGTGTGTGGACAGGTGTCTTTTATACAGGTAACGAGTTCAAACAGGTGCAGTTAATACAGGTAATGAGTGGAGAACAGGAGGGCTTCTTAAAGAAAAACTAACAGGTCTGTGAGAGCCGGAATTCTTACTGGTTGGTAGGTGATCAAATACTTATGTCATGCAATAAAATGCAAATTAATTACTTAAAAATCATACAATGTGATTTTCTGGATTTTTGTTTTAGATTCCGTCTCTCACAGTTGAAGTGATAAAAATTACAGAGCTCTATATGCTTTGTAAGTAGGAAAACCTGCAAAATCGGCAGTGTATCAAATACTTGTTCTCCCCACTGTATATATATATATATGCGAGAGAAAAAAGAAAAAAAAAACATATGGGGGATTGGAAGTGATGCAGACAACTAAATTGATGGAAGTTACGATATATCTGCAATATTAAAGCTGATCTACCCCCTAAAAAAAAAACAGGAGAGATAGAATGCATTTGAAATGGATTATATGATTTTGTGGAATGGAGTACTAGCATGTATGTTGACTTAACTGAAAACCGGAAGATGAGGATAAATCAATCAACGTTACGGGAGACCCCCATCTAATGCTGCCACTTCATTCCATAGGCCTATTTCTGTTATTTCTATTCTTTTTTATTATTACTAGCAATTTTTATTATTTGTATTTTATTTAACCTTTATTTAACCAGGTAAGCCAGTTGAGAACAAGTTCTCATTTACAACTGCGACCTGGCCAAGATAAAGCAAAGCAGTGCGATAAAAACAACAACAACACAGAGTTACATATGGAATAAACAAAACGTACAGTCAATAACACAATAGAAAGTCTATATACAGTGTGTGCAAATGTAGTAAGTTATGGAGGTAAGGCAATAAATAGGCCATAGTGCAAAATAATTACAATTTAGTATTAACACTGGAGTGATAGATGTGCAGAAGAAGATGGGCAAATAGAGATACTGGGGTGCAAATGAGAAAAATAAATAACAATATGGGGATGAGGTAGTTGGGTGGGCTAATTACAGATGGGCTGTGTACAGGTGCAGTGATCGGTAAGCTGCTCTGACAACTGATGCTTAGAGTTAGTGAGGGAGATAAGTGTCTCCAGCATCAGAGATTTTTGCAGTTCGTTCCAGTCATTTGCAGCTGAGAACTGGAAGGAATGGCGGCCAAAGGAGGTGTTGGCTTTGGGGATGACCAGTGAGATATACCTGCTGGAACGCATACTACGGGTGGGTGTTGCTATGGTGACCAATGATCTAAGATAAGGCGGGGATTTGCCTAGAAGTGATTTACAGATGACCTGGAGCCAGTGGGTTTGGCGACGAATATGTAGTGAGGGCCAGCCAACGAGAGCGTGCAGGTCACAATGGTGGGTAGTATATGGGGCTTTGGTGACAAAACGGATGGCACTGTGATAGACTACATCCAATTTGCTGAGTAGAGTGTTGGAAGCTATTTTGTAAATGACATCGCCGAAGTCAAGGATCGGTAGGATAGTCCGTTTTACGAGGGCATGTTTAGCAGCATGAGTGAAGGAGGCTTTGTTTGCGAAATAGGAAGGCGATTCTAGATTTAACTTTGGATTGGAGATGCTTAATGTGAGTCTGGAAGGAGAGTTTACGGTCTAACCAGACACCTAGGTATTTGTAGTTGTCCACATATTCTAAGTCAGACCCGCCGAGAGTAGTGATTCTATTCGGGCGGGCAGGTGCAAGCACCGTTCGATTGAAGAGCATGCATTTAGTTTTACTAGCATTTAAGAGCAGTTGGAGGCCACGGAAGGAGTGTTGTATGGCATTGAAGCTCGTTTGGAGGTTTGTTAACACAGTGTCCAATGAAGGGCCAGATGTATACAAAATGGTGTTGTCTGCATAGAGGTGGATCTGAGAGTCACCAGCAGCAAGAGCGACATCATTGATATACACAGAGAACAGAGTCGGCCCGAGAATTGAACCCTGTGGCACCCCCATAGAGACTGCCAGAGGTCCAGACAACAGGCCCTCCGATTTGACACATTGAACTCTATCTGAGAAGTAGTTGGTGAACCAGGCGAGGCAGTCATTTGAGAAACCAAGGCTGCCAATAAGAATGCGGTGATTGACAGAGTCAAAAGCCTTGGCCAGGTCGATGAAGATGGCTGCACAGTCTTTTATCGATCACGGTTATTATATAGTTTAGGACCTTGCACCCATAACCAGCTCGGAAACCAGATTGCATAGCGGAGAAGGTACGGTGGGATTCGAAATGGTCGGTGATCTGTTTGTTAACTTTCAAATACTTTCGAAAGGCAGGGCAGGATGGATATAGCTCTGTAACAGTTTGGATCTAGAGTGTCACCCCCTTTGAAGAGGGGGATGACCGCAGCAGCTTTCCAACAGGCTAGTAATATGGGTTGCGACAATTTCGGCGGCTAATTTTAGAAAGAAAGGGTCCAGATTGTCTAGCCCAGCTGATTTGTAGGGGTCCAGATTCAGCAGCTCTTTCAGGACATCAGCTATCTGAATTTGGGTGAAGGAGAAGCGGGGTTGGGGGGGGGCATGGGCAAGTTGCAGCGGAGGGTGCGGACCGGTTGGCCGGGGTAGGGGTAGCCAGGTGGAAAGCATGGCCAGCCGTAGCAAAATGCTTATTGAAATTCTCGATTATCGTAGATTTATCGGTGTTGACAGTGTTTCCTAGCCTCAGTGCAGTGGGTAGCTGGGAGGAGGTGCTCTTATTCTCCATGGACTTTACAGTGTCCCAAAACTTTTTGGAGTTAGTGCTACAGGATGCACATTTCTGTTTGAAAAAGCTAGCCTTTGCTTTCCTAACTGATTGTGTATATTGGTTCCTGATTTCCCTGAAAAGTTGCATATCGCGGGGGCTGTTGGATGCTAATGCAGTACGCCACAGGATGTTTTTGTGCTGGTCAAGGGCAGTCAAGTCAGGGGTGAACCAGGGGCTATATCTGTTCTTAGTTCTGAATTTTTGGAATGGGGCATGCTTATTTAAGATGGAAAGGAAAGCACTTTTGAAGAACATCCAGGCATCCTCTACTGACGGAATGAGGTCAATATCCATCCAGGATACACAGGCCAGGTCAATTAGAAAGGCCTGCTCGCTGAAGTGTTTTATGGAGTGTTTGACAGTGATGAGGGGTGGTCGTTTGACCGCGGACCCATTACGGACGCAGGCAATGAGGCAGTGATCGTTGAGTTCCTGGTTGAAGACAGCGGAGGTGTATTTAGAGGGTAAATTAGTCAGGATGATATCTATGAGGGTGCCCATGTTTACGGGTTTAGGGTTGTACCTGGTAGGTTCCTTGATAATTTGTGTGAGATTGAGGGCATCTAGTTTAGATTGTAGGACGGCTGGGGTGTTAAGCATATCCCAGTTTAGGTCACGAAGCAGTACAAACTCTGAGGATAGATGAGGGGCATGCAATTCACATATGGTGTCCAGGGCACAACTGGGGGCTGAGGGGGGGTCTGTATTGTATTACAATGTAGGCTATATGACTCAATGCAGTTGTAACATTGATATTTACTAATTGTTTGTCATGCTAATAAAGCAATTTGAATTTGACATCGCTGCATAGCCTATGCCAATATTGTGAGCAATTGATGGATTGAGCTGTGCGTTGCCATGGAGACCACCGCAGATCGAACTCATAATATTCTCCAGTGAAAGTGCAGGATTTTTTTGTCTGGGCACCCATCCGGATACCAGTCTTTTTAGCTAACATTCCATTCCTTGCCACTCCTGTAATTTGCCAAAGAGACTGGCCTTTCGGCAATTCAGTGAAGTTGCTCATGTACAATGCCTTCGGAAAGTATTCAGACCCCTTGACTTTTTCCACATTTTGTTACATTACAGCCTTATTCTAAAATTGATTAAATAAATACAAATCCTCAGCAATCTACACACAAAACGTATCACGGTAACTGGTTTGATACATTCACCTCTGAAGGTAAATAATGTACTTCAGTAATCTTGCTCTGATTTGTCATCCTGAGGGTCCCAGAGATAAAATGTAGCATAGTTTTGTTTAATAAAATCAATTTTTATATTCAAATGTAGGAACTGGGTTCTACAGTTTGAACCCCTGCTGTCTCTGGCTTCACACCCACCCGCCCGGCCATCTAGATGTGTGAAAGTGATTATATAGCTAATGATCCATCATGTATGACATTCCTGGGAGTGTGTAAACTTACATTTTGTATTACCAAATCATTTTTGTATGTTCTCTATAGTTATGTACTTGAAAATGTATAAATTGACCAATTCGGCATATTTGGGCAGACTTATTGCAATGCTTCACTGGATCAATCTGAAATTTTGCACACACGCTGCTCCCGTCTAGTGGCCAAAATCTAAATTGTGCCTAAACTGCAATATTATATTGTGGCCTTTCTCTTGCATTTCAAAGATGGAACAAAAAAATTAATAGAAAACGCATGTTTTTTTGTTTGCATTATCTTTTACCAGATCTAATGTGTTATATTCTCCTACATTAATTTTACATTTCCACAAACTTCAAAGTGTTTCCTTTCAAATGGTATCAAGAATATGCATATCCTTGCTTCAGGTCCTGAGCTACCGGCAGTTAGATTTGGGTATGTCATTTTAGGCGAAAATTGAAAAAAAGTGTCCGATCCTTAAGAGGTTAAACCAGTCAGTCCATCATATTGCATACACTAAAAACATAGAGGACATTGATACATTCACTCACAACTGACCGCTGTCCCAACTGCACTGGATAGATATACCGTACATACAGTGCTATGAAAAAATATTTGCCCCTTTCTAATTTTCTCTACTTTTGCATATTTGTGATACTGAATGTTATCAGATCTTCAACCAAAACCTAATATTAGATAAAGGGAACATAAGTGAACAAATAACACAACAATTACATATTTATTTCATTTATTTCATAAACAAAGTTATGCAACACCCAATTCCCCTGTGTGAAAAAGTAATTGCCCCCTTACACTCAATAACTGATTGTGCCAAAACCTTTAGCTGACATTGTTGGGATCAAGGGCTTTCACACCTCTCATGTCACACCTCAGTGTCATTTGAAGTTGCAGCCGGATCTGTTCTTTCCTAGCAAGTTTAGCATTCAGTCTTCAGAAAGTAAAATATCTAGAGATTATTGTAATGTTCTTTTCCTTCTAGGCTTTATAAGTAGCTTCAGACTGAACATTACTTACTCAGTTCCTGGTTGGATTATATTTTCGGGTTTCTGTTGTGCTTCTTTTGCTGGTTGTTGGTTTGTCAGCAAGTTTGCTGGATAGTCCTTGGCAGTAAGAATCAATGTAGGTCATTTTGTACAAAATCAGGTTTTAGGTTTGGAGTTTTGATTTGGAGTAAAGGCTATGTTGTGGAGGGTAGTATCCTGTATATGTCATTGTAAAAAAAAAAAAAAGGTTTATCCAATTTTAAATATAGATTTTTCTATAAAAATCTCTCTCTCTCTCTCTCTCTCTCTCTCTCTCTCTCTCTCTCTCTCTCTCTCTCTCTCTCTCTCTCTCTCTCTCTCTCTCTCTCTCTCTCTCTCTCTCTCTCTCTCTCTCTCTCTCTCTCTCTCTCCAAAGCAATTAGTGTATTGTTTTGCCATTGTTAGAGGCAAAGAAAGATTTACATATTTAGCAGACACTCTTATCCAGAGCAACTTACAGTTTTTTAGTCAGTGCATACATTTTCATACTGCCCCCCCCGTGGGAAACAAACCCACAACCCTGGCATTGCAAACACCATGCTCTACCAACTGAGCTACACGCGACTAGAGGCTTCTAAACAGCTTCTACCCCCAAGCCATAAGACTACTACTCTCTGTTTATTATCTATGCATAGTCACTTTAATAACTCTGCCTACATGTACATATTACCTCATTTACCTAAACTAACCGGTGCCCCCGCACATTGACTCTGTACCGGTACCCCCTGTATATAGCCTCCCTACTGTTATTTTACTGCTGCTCTTTAATTATTTGTTATTTTTAAGTTATATATTTTTTACTTAACACTTATTTTTTCTTAAAACTGCATTGTTGGTTAAGGGCTTGTAAGTAAGCATTTCACTGTAAAGTCTACACCTGTTGTATTCGGCACATGTGGCAAATAAAATTGGATTTGAAGTACAGAGATGAAATGTATTTTTTCCCCTGCCATGGTTTCGAGACAGGTGCATGATAATGGTCCATTCTAAATCAAAACATTTTTTTCCCACAGATGACAGACATACTGGTGTAGTCAAATCAAATCAAAAGCAAATTTTATTGGTCGCATACACATATTTAGCAGATGTTATTGCGGGTGTAGCGAAATGCTTGTGTTCCTAGCTCCAGCAGTGTGGTAATATTTAACAATTCACAACAATACACACAGATCTAAAAGTAAAATAATGAAATTAAGAATTATATAAATATTAGGACGAGCAATGTCGGAGTCCGGAGTATAAAATATATATATATATATATATATATATATATATATATGTGTGTGATGGGATGTATAGACATTATGGACCGTATGTGGATGGAATATTTAGTATATCTGTAGAACACGTAGGATAGAATAGTATATATACAGCAATAATTGAATAGGATGGCATTGACAAGAATGTAAACATTATTAAAGTGACCAGTGTTCCATTATTAAAGTGACCAGTGATTCCATGTCTATGTACATAGGGCAGCAGCTTCTAAGGTGCAGTGTTGAGTAACTGGGTGGTAGCCGGCTAGTGACAGTGACTAAGTTCAGGGCAGGGTACTGGGTGGAGGCCAGCTAGTGCTGACTATTTAACAGTCTGATGGCCTTGAGATAGTAGCTGTTTTTCAGTCTCTCAGTACCAGCTTTGATGCAACTGTACTGACCTCACCTTCTAGATGATAGCGGGGTGAACAGGCCATGGCTCGGGTAGTTGATGTCGATGATGTTTTTGGCCTTCCTGTAACATCGGGTGCTGTAGGTGTCCTGGAGGGCAGGCAGTGTGCCCCCGGTGATGCGGTGACCGCACCACCCTCTGGAGAACCCTGTGGTTGCGGGCGGTGCAGTTGCCGTACCAGGCGGTGATACAGCCCAACAGGATGCTCTCAATGTTGCATCTGTAAAAGTTTGTGAGGGTCTTAGGGGCCAAGCCGAATTTCTTCAGCTTCCTGATGTTGAAGAGGCGCTGTTGTGCCTTCTTCACCACACTGTCTGTGTGGGTGGACCATGTCAGATTGTCAGTGATGTGTTTGCTGAGGAACTTGAAGCTTTTTACTTTCTCCACTGTGGCTCTGTTGATGTGGATGGGGGCGTGCTCCCTCTGCGGTCTCCTGAAGTCCACGATCAGCTCCTTCATTTAGTTGATGTTGAGGTATTTTCCTGGCAACACTCCGCCAGGGCCCTCACCTCCTCCCTGTAGGCAGTCTCGTCATTTTTGGAGGGCATAACTGCACTGTTTGTATTCTACCATATTCCCAGTCACCTTGCCGTGGTTAAATGCGGTGGTTCGCGCTTTAAGTTTTGCGCGAATGCTGCCATCTATCCACTGTTTTTGGTTTGGGTAGGTTTTAATAGTCACAGTGGGAACAACATCCCCTATACACTTCCTGAAGAACTCAGTCACCGTGTCAGTGTATATGTCAATGTTACTCTCAGAGGCAACCCGTAACATATCCCAGTCTGCGTGATCAAAACAATCTTGAAACATGGATTCCAAATCAGACCAGCGTTGAATAGACCTTAACACGGTACTTCCTGTTTGAGTTTCTGCCTATAGTAAGGGAGGAGCAGAATAGAGTCCTGATCTGATTTGCCAAAAGGGAGGGCGGGGGAGGGCCTTGTAGCCATCCCGGAATGGAAAGTAACAATGGTCAAGAGTTTTTGAAGTGTGAGTACTACAGGTATGTGTTGATAGAATTTCGGTAGTGTGGGTTTTTGCTTTGTTAAAGTCCCCGGCTACAATAAATGCGGCCTCAGTATATGTGTTTTCCAGTTTGCACATGTGACGAGTACTGAGGATACGAAGAGGCATGACGCAGGAATTAACAAGGTCAAGGTTTACTCAAACAATGACAAAGAGAATTAACGAAGCAAAACAATCACACACAACATCCTACAGAACAGTCCAGGGCTAAATAGGGGTAGTGATGAGATGATGAGGTGCAGGTGCGCTGGAGGTGATTAGGGTGTGTTGGGTTTCCATTCCGGTGTTGCTGAGGTGGTGCGCTCAGACCGGTGGCTCAGTAGACCGGCGAATCAGAGCACCGGAGGGGAGCAACGGAAGGAGACGTGAAAGCACAAAGTCCAGTGTAGTTCCTTGAGGGCTGTTGTGGTATCGGCTTGAGGGGGAATATACACGGCTGTGTCTATAACCGAAGATAATTCACTTGGGAGGTAATACGGTCGGCATTTGATTGTGAGGTGTTCTAGGTCGGGTGAACAAAAGGACTTGAATTCCTGTACGTTATCACAATCACACCATTAGTAGTTAATCATGAAACATAGATATCAAAAGGAAGGCAAATGGTGTTTGAGGGTAACTAAACATGTTGTTTTAACACATTGTCCACCATGAGGTTGAAGGGCCAAAGCTCAAACTGTCGCCTGACATCCGGCTTCATGGACTAAAGTCATCACTTGAGTTCATCGGCTTTGATGTGATTTCCTCACACTGCATTATGAACTGGGGATCAATGAAAAACGTCTCTCCGTCACTGGGCCATTAAATTGTCTTTTGTCTTCATGTCAAGTGGCAATAATTGAATTCAAGAGTGCCTGGCCTCTCAAGCAGTGTACATTCATGTCTTCCTTGCTATAGCAATATTCGACTCTCGCCTGCGTAGTGTGTGTAGTCCACCTTTTGTGTCTTCTTTCCTGTGTGTATGTGCATTAGTGATGCGTGGGTTGACTCATAATTCATATCTATAGGCTACATTGAGGTTTTTCATTCATTATTTTTATCTGCCATTAGTGCGTAAGCCTAAGCTTTAGGACCTAACTGTGTGCGCGCCAAATGCACGCCAATCACCAAATGCTTTTGGGACTTGGGCAGAAAAAGTTTACGTCGATCCACCGAGGCAAAAAGGATGTCGGCAAATGACCAGGGGGAAAAAGTTAGTGTTAGACTGTGCAAATGTCTGCATACTTGATCTGGGGAAACACTGGGGAAGTGCTTGGGCTCTCATCAAAAAGAGAAGTTTGTCCAGTTCAGTAAAGCCTCAAATATAAATTGTCCGCAACAGTGAAATGGGGTACTTCTATGTGAATTAATGAGGAGGCGGAACACACTTCAATTCAAACTGTTAGAAAATAAAACTTGTTATAAAATATAATTTCAAATTGATAAGTTGAAATATAGGCTATAGATAATTAGCAGGCAGCGTGTGTCTTGGTTTGAGGGCAGCGCAGGTTAACTGTCTTGTTGCGTAACAATCACATTTTGGAACAGTAAGTGCATTCTGACATCACACGCATAAAAAAACTCACGCTGGGTCAACCGTTAGAGATTTGGAACTGAAAAGGTTACGATTTTTAATTGATCATGTATATGTTTTTGCTGTTTGTTCTTTGTTATAGGACCAAACAGATTGGAGAAGTGGTTTATCCATACATCTCCATTTTTGATAGAAAGCTCTTCATGTTGTTGTTTCTTTAGTGTGTTCCAATTTTCCCAGAAGTGGTTAGATTCTATGGATTCTTCAATTACATTGAGCAAGAAGGGGCATAGGCCTGATCTTGGGGGGCTAGGGTTTGTTTGGGGGGAAGGTCAACTGGTTGGGGTGGGGGTGGGGATGTGCCTGTAGGTGCTGTGGTCTGGGTGTAGGTCCTCTTGGTGTGGATCCTCTTGGTGCAGGTCCTCCAGGAGGGGTCTCACAGTTCTGGGAGAGTGTCTAACTGGTCTGGGCGGGTTTCCGTTGCTCTGTTGCTCCTGTGTGAGATAGAATAAAACAGAATAGAATAAAACATTATTGTCCATCCAGGATGGACAATTTTAAGCAGAAACATATCTAAATTAGGCTTAAAAAATGAAATCCCACCCCCTGTCAAAAAAATATTATGCCGTCTCTGGCTGTACAGTGCATTTTCTATCGGCCTAATTGCGGGATTTTCACTTTATCACATATAATCTGGCGGTTGCGGATGGGTTATTACCAATTGCGGGCGGGTGCGTTGAACAAACAACTGACCCGCGCATCACTAATGTGCGTGTGTCTTTCCGTTATGTGTGCGTACGCATGCGTGCGTGCGCAAGTGCATGAGTTTGTGCTTGTGTGTGTGAGTCCTACATTTGTGAGAGCATGTGTGTGTGCACCTGTGCATGTACTGGTATAGGCCTACTGTGCAGTATGTACATAATAATGTATCTCAGTCTGGGCTGTGAGGAAATCCATTGGGACTCTGGCGCTGCGTCACAAGTAGCACCATCAGGCCCTGGATTTACCTGGCCAGAGGAAGAGGCTGCTTCACCACAGCTATATGATTGGTTCTGGGGCTCCTCGCCTGGTGGCCGCAGCTGATTAATGGCTTTGTGGCACACTATAGATTTAGTGAGGGACTGTGAAAATGAACTTAATGAAAAAAGAGAGCGAGTGGAAAGGAACGGCTTGGGTCAGAGACGACGGTTCTTAATTGGACAGCTATAACTGCCATCATGATTTAAAGCCATCATTTTTTGGGTAATTTGTTTTGCTCCCTTGGGAGTGAATCATGCAGCCTATGGCCCCAGTGTCAGCAGGTTATCAAAAAAGATGTGCAGTCACTAAAAGACACGACTCACACCATCAGCTGGCTTCTCACAGGGTGTCAACCCCAGGAAACAAGGACATTTCATTATGAAAGCCCACGATTTAAGAAGTGTTGCGAAGGAAAGGGGGTTAGGCCTAGGTGTTTCAGACATTGTGTCTCATCTCGGAGGAAGTGAGAAGTACATGCACTGTCTACCAGATGGCCCCTTATATTAGACTGCAGCCTGCCATCTCTCTAGCTGTCTCTGACACATTATGACTGGCAGGCTCATTTCCTCTCCAATGTGATATTACACTACCATCTCAAATCCTGACCCTTGTCAGCCACATAACAAGATCAGCCAGATTTCATTAATTAATTACGAAGGGTTTCCTAGTCATTGTTATGAAGGGGTATGATCCGCCCCTCATGTCTCTCTTCTTAAACATTCCTGCCCATTTAAAGTCCTCTCCAACACTATGCATTGGTTGGACATGAGTCATTCTCTTTTCATATGGATATCAGTCACTCTTTATTTCTCTTCATGCACTGCAGCCACAAATAGTACAACGCTCCCATTCTGATGAGACTGATATCAATCAGCTTGAAATGCCTCCACATCTGCAATCGAATTGCTAGCTTTTCGGTGGTGTAGCAGGTGTTGTCAAGAGGGCAGTCATATCTGTTTGCAAGACAGATGACTCAAGGTCAAGGACCGGTGAGGACTTATGAGCGAGGATGATGTACTGTTAAGCAAGCACAGTAACGTCCGTCAGACATGCAACAAATATGATTTAGCGCTAGTCCTAACAGTGTACTGTTAAGAACGCAGCTCGCTGAAATTAGAATCTATTTTGTGTATTTCTATGTGAAAAGGCTGTGTGATTATGTTCCCTTGTTGTAATTTTACAGATCTGCCTTTCCTTGCTATTGTGCTATGGTTTCATTCTGTGAAAATGCTGCTCTGGTTTTGTCGACTGAGCCAGCGAAGGAAGAATATTGAATCATTGCATGTGAGCCTTCTTTTGGCACCAGGTTTGGGGGAAGTCTATGTACACTGTTTTGCCAACTCTGTGTTGATTCGACTTGAATACTCCACTGAATAGTCCACAGTCTGTGGTTTGATAAAAAAATACTTTAAATGTGCAACATGCTGTGCCTTAGCTTTGTGCATCTCCCTCAGAAATGTATGCAAGATAAACCGTCCACATTGTTCAGTCAGATGATCCTTCCAACACTATTACTGGATTTATTCTGAGAACCCCTCGCTTGTGCTCTATTGGATCGAAGCCTCTGTTCTGAATGCGTGTTAATTAATTTATGTTGAGAAGACAGCTCAGCGCTTGCTCCTGCCATGTCTTTCCCATATACAGTATATACTGTATTGTCACAGGGACTAGCCTAATAAGAGCAACCTGTTGAGTAAGCCTAGAATTCCAGCCTCTAGATGGCCAAATTATTTCAAGCGCATGTTCCCTGCCAAAGTATGCAAAATCTAGGAACTGTCATCAAGCTGATAATCCAGGAACTGTCACCAAGCTGATACGCAGCACAGTGTGTCCCTGTGCTCTGAGTAGCACTGCTTTCAGGGAATCTTCAGCATGCTCCACAATATGTCACCACAATATTATATCACCCTGCTAATATGAAAGAGTCAGAATACCAAGCCTAAATGAATGGCTGAATCATTCATGAATCAAAGGGGGTGAATCACTAATCTAATTCCTATTCCCCTCGGTACTGTACATCTTCTGCCTCAGTGTCACAGCGCCACAAACATTGTGTTTTTCTGTTCTCTCTGCCCCCGCTTATTGCTTTGGCTCTGGGCTTTTTTTTCTTCAGGACAGTGTGTGACGTTCTGGCTCCGGGACTTTTAGTAGTGAGCCAGGGTTGTCATTTTCATTTGGGTGTAGTTCTATGTGGGATCTAGTTGTTTCATTTCTATGTTTGGTTTTGATGTTGATTAGTCATATGACTCCCAATCGGAGGTAACGAGTGTCAGCTGTCGGCTCGTTGTCTCTGATTGGGAGCCATATTTATACTGTGTGGTTTCACCTTGGTTTTGTGGGTTTTTGTTTCCTTGTTGATGTTAGTCATTATCAGTATTGGACTTCACTTTCGTCATATTTGGTTTGTTGTTTTGATCGTGGTTTCTTTATAATAAAGTCTACGATGTTCGCTCAACACGCTGCGCTTTGGTCTCCTCCTTTCGACGATCGTGACAGAAAAACCCACCTTAAAAGGACCAAGCAGCGCGTCCAGGAGCAAAGGGTCTGGACATGGGAGGAACTGTTGGACGGTAAAGGGTCCTGGACTTGGGAGGAGATCCTGGATGGTATGGATCGCCGACCATGGAGCGAGACGGTGGAGAGGCGACGGCGAGAGGAGCAACGGCATCGGCAGGGCCATCGTCGGAAGGACGGGAGGCAACCCCAAAAAAATGTTGGGGGGCACATGGCTTAGCGGCTGGGCAGCAGGGAGGCTGCCACAGGGAGAAAAGGAGAGAAGGCTAACGGAGTACGGGAGCCATTGGCGAGTAGAGGGAGGGAAGTGTTTGTGGCACGGCGTGAAAGACTGATGTGTGTTGCCAGTCCGGTCCGGCCCGTTCCTGATCCTCGGTTGAGGCCAGTGGTGTGTGTTCCCGGTACGGACCGGCCTGTTCCTACTCCAAGCACCAGGTCCACGGTGTGCTACGCCAGCCCGGCCCGGCCTGTTCCGGCCACTCGCACCAGGGATGCGGTGCGCGTCGCCAGCCCAGCCCGGCCTGTTCCTGCTCCACGCACCAGGGATAGGGTGCGCTTCGCCAGCCCGGCCCGGCCTGTTCCGGCCACTCGCACCAGGGATACGGTGCGCGTCGCCAGCTCAGCCCGGCCTGTTCCTACTCCACGCACCAGGGATACGGTGCGCTTCGCCAGCCCGGCCCGGCCTGTTCCGGCCACTCGCACCAGGGATACGGTGCGCGTCGCCAGCCCAGCCCGGCCTGTTCCTACTCCACGCACCAGGGATACGGTGCGCTTCGCCAGCCCGGCCCGGCCTGTTCCGGCCTCTCGCACCAGGGATACGGTGCGCGTCGCCAGCCCAGCCCGGCCTGTTCCTGCTCTCCGCACTAGGGCCTTATGTGCGTCCCCAGGGTCCAGCATGCCCTGTTGCTGCTCTCCGCACTAGGCCTTATGTGCGTCCCCAGGGCCAAGCATGCCCTGTTGCTGCTTCCCGCACTAGCCCTGAGATGCGTGTCCTCAGCCCGGTACCTCCAGTTCCGGCACCACGCATCAGGCCTACGGGTGCGTCCCCAGGGCCAAGCATGCCCTGTTGCTTCTCCCCGCACTAGCCCTGAGATGCGTGTCCTCAGCCAGGTACCTCCAGTTCCGGCACCACGCACCAGGCCTACGGTGCGCCTCAGACGGCCAGAGTCTGCCGTCTGCCCAACGGGGCCTGAACTGTCCGTCTGCCCAACGCCGTCTGAACTGCCCGTCTGCCCAACGGCGCCTGAACTGTCCGTCTGCCCAACGCCGTCTGAACTGCCCGTCTGCCCAACGGCGCCTGAACTGCCCGTCTGCCCAACGCCGTCTGAACTGTCCGTCTGCCCAACGCCGTCTGAACTGCCCGTCTGTACTGAGCCTGCAAAGCCGCCCGTCTGCCATGAGCCTTCAGAGCCGTCCCGCCAGACCGGGAGCCGCTGAGAGCTCTCCGCCAGACAGGATCAGCCAGAGCCTTCCGCCAGACAGGATCAGCCAGAGCCTTCCGCCAGACAGGATCAGCCAGAGCCTTCCGCCAGACAGGATCAGCCAGAGCCTTCCGCCAGACAGGAGCAGCCAGAGCCTTCCGTCAGACCGGATCAGCCAGAGCCTTCCGCCAGACAGGAGCAGCCAGAGCCTTCCGCCAGACGGGATCAGCCAGAGCCGTCCGCCAGCCATGAGCCGTCCAGCCAGGATCCGCCAGAGCCGTCCAGCCAGGATCCGCCAGAGCCGTCCAGCCAGGATCCGCCAGAGCCAGCCAGCCAGGATCCGCCATTTAGTCAGGTGCTGCCCCTTAGTCCAGTGCTGCCCCTTAGTCCAGTGCTGCCCCTTAGTCCGGTGCTGTCCCTTAGCCTGGTGCTGCCTCTTAGTCCGGTGCTGCCCCTTAATCCAGGTGGGTTTAAGTGGAGGGTGGTCATTGGGAGGAGGTTAAGAAAGCGGGTAGTAACTATAGTGGGGTGGTGGTCAAGCCCGAGCCGGAACCGCCTCCGGGGAGCAACACCCACCCAGCCCTCCCCTATTGTGGGGTTGTGAGGCGCGGTCGCAGTCCGCGCCTTTAGGGGGTACTGTGACGTTCTGGCTCGGGACTTTTAGTAGTGAGCCAGGGTTGTCATTTTCATTTGGGTGTAGTTCTATGTGGGATCTAGTTGTTTCATTTCTATGTTTGGTTTTGATGTTGATTAGTCATATGACTCCCAATCGGAGGTAACGAGTGTCAGCTGTCGGCTCGTTGTCTCTGATTGGGGAGCAATTTTTATACTGTGTGGTTTCACCTTGGTTTTGTGGGTTTTTGTTTCCTTGTTGCTGTTAGTCATTATCAGTATTGGACTTCACTTTCGTCATATTTGGTTTGTTGTTTTGATCGTGGTTTCTTTATAATAAAGTCTACGATGTTCGCTCAACACGCTGCGCTTTGGTCTCCTCCTTTCGACGATCGTGACACAGTGGTCTAAAAACAGCTGTCTACTGGAAGAGGATGATTCACTCCAAGCAGTGTCAGTCGCAAACCTACTTACCTCTGTCTGTGGGTCTCTCTCTGTGTGTCTGTGATTGTAGACGCAGCCACAGAGTTCTTTGGAACATGAAAATTAAACATTATCTCCCATCAGTGGCGGTCAGTGGCGTTTAAGATGAGGGAGGATTTAAAAAATGTAATGAGCATGGCCTTATTTCTGTTACTGCATATTGGATGACTCTCATTCATATTCCATTCACCCAGTTCAATGTAACCGCGATAGGTTTAGGCTACTACATGATACTCAAATTTTCCCTACACCCATCATGAGGTTGCTACAACCTAGCCTAAGAATGAAGGTTTACAACGTACAGTTGAAGTCAGAAGTTTACATACACCTTAGCCAAATACATTTAAACTCAGTTTTTCACAATTCCTGACATTTAATCCTAATAAAGATTCCCTGTCTTAGGTCAGTTAGGATCACCACTTTCTTTTAAGAATGTGAAATGTCAGAATAATAGTAGAGAGAATTATTTATTTCAGCTTTTATTTCTTTCATCACATTCCAAGTGGGTCAGAAGTTTACATACACTCAATTAGTATTTGGTAGCAATGCCTTTAAATTGTTTAACTTGGGTCAAACGTTTCAGGTTCACAAGCTTCCCACAATAAGTTGGGTGAATTTTTGCCCATTCCTCCTGACAGAGCTGTTGTAACTGAGTCAGGTTTGTAGGCCTCCTTGCTCGCACACGCTCTTTCAGTTCTGCCCACAAATTGAGGTCAGGGCTTTGTGATGGCCACTCCAATACCTTGACTTTGTTGTCCTTAAGCCATTTTGCCACAACTTTGGAAGTATGCTTGGGGTCATTGTCCATTTGGAAGACCCATTTGCGACCAAGCTTTAACTTCCTGACTGATGTCTTGAGATGTTGCTTCAATATATCCACATAATGTTCCTTCCTCATGATGCCATCTATTTTGTGAAGTGCACCAGTCCCTCCTGCAGCAAAGCACCCCCACAGCATGATGCTGCCACCCCCGTGCTTCACGGTTGGGATGGTGTTCTTCGGCTTGCAAGCATCCCCCTTTTTCCTCCAAACATAATGATGGTCATTATGGCCAAACAGTTCTATTTTTGTTTCATCAGACCAGAGGACATTCCTCCAAAAAGTACGAGCTTTGTCCCCATGTGCAGTTGCAAACCGTAGTCTAGCTTTTTTATGGCGGTTTTGGAGCAGTGGCTTCTTCCTTGCTGAGCGGCCTTTCAGGTTATGTCGATACAGGACACGTTTTACTGTGGATATAGATACTTTTGTACCTGTTTCCTCCAGCATCTTCACAAGGTCCTTTGCTGTTGTTCTGGGATTTATTTGCACTTTTCGCACCAAAGTACGTTCATCTCTAGGAGACAGAACGCGTCTCCTTCCTGAGCGGTATGATGGCTGCTTGGTCCCATGGTGTTTATACTTGCGTACTATTGTTTGTACAGATGAACGTGGTACTTTCAGGCATTTGGAAATTGCTCCCAAGGATGAACCAGACTTGTGGAGGTCTACACATTTTTTTCTGAGGTCTTGGCTGATTTCTTTTGATTTTCCCATGATATCAAACAAAGAGGCACTGAGTTTGAAGGTAGGCCTTGAAATACATCCACAGGTACACCTCCAATTGACTCAAATTATGTCAATTAGCCTATCAGAAGCTTCTAAAGCCATGACATCATTTTCTGGAATTTTCCAAGCTGTTTAAAGGCACAGTAAACTTCTGACCCACTGGAATTGTGGTACAGTGAATTATAAGTGAAATAATCTGTCTGTAAACAATTGTTGGAAAAATTACTTGTGTTATGCTCAAAGTAGATGTCCTAACCGACTTGCCAAAACTATAGTTTGTTTACAAGAAAGGTGTGGAGTGGTTGAAAAACGAGTTTTAATGACTCCAATTTAAGTGTAAGTAAACTTTCGACTTCAACTGTACTTGTTACATTTTCACAGATTGAAAAAAGTAAGGGGCCTAGACAGCTGCCCTGGGGAATTCCTGATTCTACCTGGATTTTGTTGGAGAGGCTTCCATTAAAGAACACCCTCTGTGTTCTGTTAGACAGGTAACCCTTTATCCACAATATAGCAGGGGGTGTAAAGCCATAGCACATACATTTTTCCAGTAACAGACTATGATCGATAATGTCAAAAGCCGCACTGAAGTCTAACAAAACAGACCCCACAATATTTTGTTCATCAATTTCTCTCAGCCAACCATCAGCCATTTGTGTACAGTGAGGGAAAAAAGTATTTGATCCCCTGCTGATTTTGTATGTTTGCCCACTGAAAAAGACATGATGAGTCTATAATTTTAATGGTAGGTTTATTTGAACAGTGAGAGACAGAATAACAACAACAAAATCCAGAAAAATGCATGTCAGACGTTTCTTGTAGTTGGCCACCAGGTTTGCACACATCTCAGGAGGGATTTTGTCCCACTCCTCTTTGCAGATCTTCTCCAAGTCATTAACGTTTCGAGGCTGACGTTTGGCAACTCAAACCTTCAGCTCCCTCCACAGATTTTCTATGGGATTAAGGTCTGGAGACTGGCTAGGCCACTCCAGGACCTTTATGTGCTTCTTCTTGAGCCACTCCTTTTTTGCCTTGGCCGTGTGTTTTGGGTCATTGTCATGCTGGAATACCCATCCACGACCCATTTTCAATGCCCTGGCTGAGGGAAGGAGGTTCTCACCCAAGATTTGACGGTACATGGCCCATTCCATCGTCCCTTTGATGCGGTGAAGTTGTCCTGTCCCCTTAGCAGAAAAACACCCCCAAAGCATAATGTTTCCACCTCCATGTTTGACGGTGGGGATGGTGTTCTTGGGATCATAGGCAGCATTCCTCCTCCTCCAAACACGGCGAGTTGAGTTGACGGCAAAGAGCTCGATTTTGGTCTCATCTGACCACAACACTTTCACCCAGTTCTCCTCTGAATCATTCAGATGTTCATTGGCAAACTTCAGACGGGCCTGTATATGTGCTTTCTTGAGCAGGGGGACCTTGCGGGTGCTGCAGGATTTCAGTCCTTCACGGCGTAGTTTGTTACCAATTGTTTTCTTGGTGACTATGGTCCCAGCTGCCTTGAGATCATTGACAAGATCCTCCCGTGTAGTTCTGGGCTGATTCCTCACCATTCTCATGATCATTGCAACTCCACGAGGTGAGATCTTGCATGGAGCCCCAGGCCGAGGGAGACTGACAGTTATTTTGTGTTTCTTCCATTTGCGAATAATCGCACCAACTGTTGTCACCTTCTCACCAAGCTGCTTGGCGATGGTCTTGTAGCCCATTCCAGCCTTGTGTAGGTCTACAATCTTGTCCCTGACATCCTTGGAGAGCTCGTTGGTCTTGGCCATGGTGGAGAGTTTGGAATCTGATTGATTGATTGCTTCTGTGGACAGGTGTCTTTTATACAGGTAACAAGCTGAGATTAGGAGCACTCCCTTTTAAGAGTGTGCTCCTAATCTCAGCTTGTTACCTGTATAAAAGACACCTCGGAGCCAAAAATCTATCTGATTGCGAGGGGGTCAAATACTTATTTCCCTCATTAAAATTCAAATCAATTTATAACATTTTTGACATGCGTCTTTCTGGATTTTTTTGTTGTTATTCTGTCTCTCACTGTTCAAATAAACCTACCATTAAAATTATAGACTGATCATGTCTTTGTCAGTGGGCAAACGTACAAAATCAGCAGTGGATCAAATACTTTTTTCCCTCACTGTAAGTGCTGTGCTTGTTGATTGAAAGCTTGAAAGTCTGTTGTCAATTTGTTTACTGTAAAATAGCATTGTATCTGGTCAAACATTTTTTCCAAAAGTTTACTAAGGGTTGGTAACAGGCTGATTGGTCGGCTATTTGAGCCAGTAAAGGGGGTTTTACTATTCTTAGGTAGGGGAATAACTGTTGCTTCCCTCCAGGCCTGAGGGCACACACTTTCTAGTAGGCTTAAATTGAAGATATGGCAAATATGAGTGGCAATGTCGTCCCCTATTATCCTCAGTAATTTTCCATCCAAGTTCTCAGACTCTGGTGGCTTGTCGTTGTTGATAGACAACAATAATTTTTAACTTTCTTTACGGAATTCAAAATTACAATGCCTGTCTTTCATAATTTGGTCAGATATACTTGGATGTGTAGTGTCAGCATTTGTTGCTGTCATGCCTAAGTTTGCTAATCTTTCCAATGAAAAAATAATTAAAGTAGTTGGCAATATCAGTGGGTTTTGTGATTAGTGAGTCCGCAAGATCAGATGCAGTAGGGATGACCAGGAATTTTCTCTTTAAGTGCATGAATTGGACAATTTCCCTGTCCTGCTAAACATTCAAAATGTAACGAGTACTTTTGGGTGTAACGAGTAGTTTTATGGGGTATCTGTACATTACTTTACTATTAACATTTTGGACATCTTTCACTTTTTACTCCATACACTTTCCCCAAGACCCAGAAGTACTTGTTACATTTTGAATGCTTAGCAGGACACGAAAATGGTCAAATTCACACATATATCAAGAGAACATCCCTGGTCATCCCTACTGCTTCTGATCTGGCGGTCTCACTAAACACAAATGCTGAGTTTGTAAATGATGGAGTCTGGTTTGCTTAATATAAGGACTTTGAAATTATTTATACTTTTACTTTTGATACTTAAGTATATTTTAGCAATTACATTTATTTTTCATACTTAGGTATATTTAAAACCAAATACTTTTAGACTTTTACTCAAGTAGTATTTTACTGGGTGACTTTCACTTTTACTTGAGTCATTTTCTATTAAGGTATTTTTTACTTTTTCTCAATTATGACAATTAGATACCTTTTCCACCACTGAGTAGTACTTTAAAGTATTTTTACTTAAGTACTTTACACCACTGGTTCTGCCTCACTGGCCAATTCCTAGACAAAGGCTCTCTTACCCCTTCGAGCACTCTTTTTTACTTCTTTGTCCTTGGTCCTATAGTCTTGCTGTGCTTGCTCAATCATTTTGCGGCCAGCAGTTTATCTTTGGCCAGACTTCTATCTATTTTCTTCCATGTATCTTGTGTTAAACACCTCTTGCCCTTTTTGTTTCTAAAGCCAATAACCTTCTTTGCAGTTTCTGTATACACATTCTTAATGTTACTCCACGTGGTTTCAACTGTGCCCTGGTCTTCTTCCTCTGCATTGGCTAATGGACTGAAGTGATTTCTTCGCTAGACGGTAAAATCTTTCTTTATTTCAGGAGATGTGAGCTTGTTGATGTCAAAGACTTCCATTTGGGCCAGTAGATTTCAGTTGGCACTGGCCCGGTGTGCCACTGGTAAATTTACCTGAATGTCGAGCTCTGGCTTTTACACTCTTCAAAAAAAAAAGGTGCTATCTAGAACCTAAAATGGTTCTTCGGTTGTTCCCATAGGAGAACCCTTTGAAGAACCCTTTTTTGTTCCAGGTAGAACCCTTTTGGGTTCCATGTAGAACCTTCTACATGGAACCCAAAAGGGTTCTACCTGGAACCAAAAAGGTTTCTGCCTGGAACCAAAAAGGGATCTCCTATGTGGACAGCCGAAGAACCCTTTTGGAACCCTTTTTTCTAAGTGTATCTTTTTTTGAAAGGATTTATCAATATTAGTTATTTTTGTGTTGTATTTTTCTATTTCTGTCTGTCACGGGAAATTGACACCCAGCCACATAGCATAAAAGAGGTTCATCCCCATAGGATTTATTGAATATCTAAAAGTTTGTACAGTGGTTTTGATTGGTTGAGCTCACACAATCTAACACAAAACAGCCCCATCACATGAAGACCAAAGATAAGAGGATGTTTCTTCAGCTTCATCTCCGTCTCTTGCAGTGCTGCAAAGCAGACGAGAACACAGACTCAATATGGTGGATTATTGCTCGTAATCCTCAGATTGACGATTGGAAAAGTGTACACCTGATACAGGCTATATTGGGTTAATGAATTCTTCATATCTGAAGTCTTTGCTTTATTGGATTTAGCCAAGAAAGTTTTCTTAGTTAGTTGGCCTGCAGAACAGTGGCAGTCGGTGCCGTTTAAGATTAGGGAGTCTTTTTTTATTTTACGAGCATGGCCTTATTTCTATTACAACATTTGGGATGGCTGTCATTCATATTCCATCCACCCAGCTCAATGTAACATCGATAGGTTTAGGCTACTACATGATTCTGAAATTTTCCCTATACCCATCATGAGGTTGCTACAACCTAGCCTAGATAGGAAAGTGTATAACGTAAGTGCACAGTTCAAGAGACAAATTGGAGGATTCAAGGTGACACATTAGGGATTTTGGGAAAACCAGTGAATATATTGA
Organism: Coregonus clupeaformis; assembly: GCF_020615455.1. Taxonomy (NCBI): domain Eukaryota; kingdom Metazoa; phylum Chordata; class Actinopteri; order Salmoniformes; family Salmonidae; genus Coregonus; species Coregonus clupeaformis. The sequence goes on from NC_059226.1 coordinate 6,819,172, forward strand.
AAGTTACCGGAATTTTGCAACCCTACTCTTGCCTGCATCTAGCTGATCTGGGATGTAATCATTAGTCCAAACAGTTGCAAAACGTTCCGTTCTGCAACTAAAACAAGAGCTTCTATTGGACAAATTCAGGTAGGTCCCTTTCTACAGAGGGTTCTACATGAAACCCAAAAGGGTTCTACCTGGAACCAAAAAGGGTTCTGCCTGGAACCAAAAAGGGATCTCCTATGTGGACAGCCGAAGAACCCTTTTGGAACCCTTTTTTCTAAGAGTGTATCTTTTTTTGAAAGGCTTTATGAATATTAGTTATTTTTGTGTTGTATTTTTCCATTTCTGTCTGTCACGGGAAATTGACACCCAGCCACATAGCATAAAAGAGGTTCGTCATTTGAGCATTTTAATAAACATGAGTGGGATGTGAAATGCTCATAACAAACCTTAAAAGGACAATGTCTGTTTATAAGAAGAGGAAGAGGAAATGCAGCTACAGAACAAGTGTTAAGCAGCAGATATTATACACACACATTAAATAACTCCCAATGCATGGCATGATGACATCATCCCTCTTCAGCTCCTCTTCAACGGAAGCCAATCAAGTCAGCATGTCCAAACTTCAATGGCCTCCTATTGATAGGAACATAGTTACAAAAGCCTTTCCGTAAGCCCCTCTTTAGAGAGATAGAGAGAGACGAAGACAGGAGGCTAACAGCGGAGTGATAGGAGCTAACAGATCAGATCTGAGCTGAGGAAAGACAAGCTGGTAGCAGAGAAGAAAGAGTAGAGGGTTGTGTCTCAGCATTCATTTCAATCTTCACAGAGAAAGAGGGTGAGAGACGAGGAGAGAGGGAAGAAGGAGGGAGTGAGAGAGTGATGACATGAATGTGTTGGACTCAGGTGATGGCCCGCTAAACAGCGATCGAGGAGGGAGAGAGAGAGGGAGCTAATTAATCACATCAACAAATGTTTACACATCTGCTGCTGTGCTGTGACCATATGCCCTCTATTCAATTAGGAGACTGAGACTTACTCCATAGCTCCACTACAGAGAATATAGGCCTATTTTGCTGGTTCATAATGAAACTAATCTACAGTCAATGCGGATACAAAATCAATATGACGATGTAGGTACTTAAGGTGAGAGCTTACCAACACTGGCATAGCTGGTAAATAGATAGAAGTAAATGTTGCATGATGTTATGTAAGGCTACATTTTCCAGCACTATCTACAGAATAAATGTTTTTCCTTGCCACTTGGGCCCACGATGCTGACTCTAGCATGCGTTAACCTTTGACGGCGTTGCTATTTTTGGTTCGGTCTCTGATGCTAGCTTTAGTGATTTTAGCACAGCTTTGATTACTGTTTTTAAATCATCTACTCTTTTGGCTCGTTGGAACATCACGATGTCATCCATTGTGGAAGACTAGGGAAACAATCTACAAAATTAACCCCCATAGGATTTATTGAAAATCTAAAAGTTTGTACAGTGGTTTTGATTGGTTGACCTCACACGATCTAACACAAAACAGCCCAAACACATAAGGACCGAAGATAAGAAGATGTTTCTTCAGCTTCATCTCCGTCTCTTGCAGTGCTGCAAAGCAGCCGAGAACACAGACTCAATATGGTGGATTATTGCTCGTAATCCTCAGATTTACGATTGAAAAAGTGTACACCTGATACAGGCTATATTGGGTTAATGAATTCTTCATATCTGAAGTCTTTGCTTTATTGGAATTAGCCAAGAAAGTTTTCTTAGTTAGTTGGCCTGCAGAACAGTGGCAGTCGGGCCGTTTTAGATTAGGGAGTCTTTTTTATTTTATGAGCATGGCCTTATTTCTATTACAACATTTGGGATGGCTGTCATTCATATTCCATCCACCCAGCTCAATGTAACACTGATAGGTTTAGGCTACTACATGATACTCAAATGTTCCCTATACCCATCATGAGGTTTCTACAACCTAGCCTAGATAGGAAAGTTTCTAACGTAAGTGCACAGTTCGAGAGACAAATTGGAGGATTCAAGGTGACACATTAGGGATTTTGGGAAAACCAGTGAATTTATTGAAAGTTCCCGGAATTTTGCAACCCTACTCTTGCCTGCATCTAGCTGATCTGGGATGTAATCATTAGTCCAAACAGTTGCAAAACGTTCCGTTCTGCAACTAAAACAAGAGCTTCTATTGGACAAATTCAGGTAGGTCCCTCCCCTTTTCGTTCCGATTAAGAAATGTATTAAAATCGGTAATGCCATTTTAGTGGAGAAAAAAAACACCTGGAATTAAAGCCTGTTCAGGTGGGATAGAGTTTTTGGCCCACAGCATGACATCACAATCTGATCTGAATATTCTGACCAATGACCAGTCATGTTTTATTTGCATATGTATCCTCCTACTTTGAAGGGGTAAGCGGGATAGGCTGTAGAGTCTAGATGATCCTATCTGCCAATCAGGGCTGTGTATGTAAATATATTTCAATTTGTATCAACACGCCCACATGATCAGATTGAGCATTTCAATGGCAATAGGTGGCTCGTGGAAATAAATTATAAAAAATATATTTTGAGTTATGTTCATGAAATAAACACACACAGGGATTTATTAGACATACAGTGATGATTTAAAATTAAAAAGACTGCATGGGGGCTTTAAAGGTTACTTAAATGTTGATTTCTACTTGATTCTGTGTTTATATATTCCATACAGTTTACTTTGAGTCAGAGTGAGCACTGCAAAGGGAGACCTGACCTGACTCAAACAGGTTCACACGATTAGATCTATCGCCTCATTTGCCTGTGTGCTGCTTAGCATGAATGGCATGACACCGATAAGGACTTATCTCTTTCTTTGCATGTCCCACCAAGCTTTCCCCACTAATCACAATTCATTTAATATACTATTTCCGCGTCCTTCAAACAGGATTATCTCTTGGCCTCACTCTCACAAGGGCTATAGGGAGGTTGAGAGAGGTCTCATGTTTGAGAAACAATGTGTTTTGCATAGTTTAAATGTGGACCAGGAGCTATGCTCTGTCCCCACTGTGAAATTAATAGCAGAATTAAATAAGGGTACTATTTCACGGATAATAGCGAACGTCATTGACCGGCGGTCCTGTGACCAATTCTGGTTCCCCACCTGCAGACCAGCAGTGAGGCTAATTAGGTTCAGTGCAGGGGATGCCCACTGAGACTATGTGTGGTGGTATAGGCCAGGCGGTCAGACTAATATGTGATATCTATATTTGCACCCTGTGGAAAGGGCTCTAGATGGAACCCAAAAGGGTTCTACCTGGAACCAAAAAGGGTTATCCTATGGGGACAGCCAAATAACACTTTTAGGTTCTAGATAGCAGCTTTTTTCTAAGAGTGTGCAAACAGTAATGGTTTGTCATTTTTCAATCCACTTTGTCAATGCACAGAAGCTAATTGATCCTTAACACTATTTGAAAATCAAAGCATGTCAATCAGAAATGACAAGGTATACTGTATAAGCACAATGTGCTAACTGGTAATGTTGTTAAAGGACAAGTTCACTTAATTTAAACAAATCTCTTTTTTTGATGTAAATGGCATGTTATAGAAGTGTCCAGACACTTTTTTTGCAATTTCGCTTAGTTTTGAGAAACTTAGGCCACCAGCGATAAAAATATAGATTTGGTTAAACTTGACCTTTAAGCTTTAGAACATTTTACTGAGTTACAGTTCATTTAAGGAAATCAGTCAATTGAAATAAATTCATTAGGCCGTAATCTATGGATTTCACATGACTGGGAATACAGATATGCATCCGTTGGTCACAGATACCTTTAAAAAAAGGTAGGGGCGTGGATCAGAAAACCAGTCAGTGTCTGGTGTGACCTCCATTTGCCTCATGCAGTGCGACACATCTCCTTCGCATAGTGTTGATCAGGCTGTTGATTGTGGCCTGTGGAATGTTGTCCCACTCCTCTTCAATGGCTGTGAGAAGCTGCTGGATAATGGTGGGAACTGGAACACGCTGTCATACACGTTGATCAAGAGCATCCCAAACATGCTCAATGGGTGACATGTCTAGTGAGTATGCAGGCCATGGAAGAACTAGGACATTTTCAGCTTCCAGGAATTGTGTACAGATCCTTGCAACATGGGTCCTGCATCATCATGCTGAAACATGAGGTGATGGCGGCGGATGAATGGCACCTCAAGATCTCGTCACGGTATCTCTGTGCATTCAAATTACCATTGATAAAATGCAATTGTGCTCGTTGTCCGTAGCTTATGCCTTCCCATATCATAACCCCACCGCCAACATGGGGCACTCTGTTCACAACGTTGCCATCAGCAAACCGCTCACCCACACGACACCATACACGCTGTCTGCCATCTGCGCGGTACAGTTGAAACCGGAATTGATCCGTGAAGAGCACACTTCTCTAGCGTGCCAGTGGCCATCGAAGGTGAGAATTTGCCCACTGAAGTCGGTTACGACGCCGATCTGCAGTCAGGTCAAGACCCTGGTAAAGAAGACGAGCACGCAGATCAGCTTCCCTGAGACGTTTTCTGACAGTTTGTGCAGAAATTCTTCAGTTGTGCAAACCCACAGGTTCATCAGCTGTCCGGGTGGCTGGTCTCAGACGATCCCGCAGGTGAAGAAGCCGGATGTGGAGGCCCTGGGCTGACGTGGTTACAAGTGGTCTGCGGTTGTGAGGCCGGTTGGAAGTACTGACAAATTCTCTAAAATGACATTGGAGGCAGCTTATGGTAGAGAAATGAACATTCAATTCTCTGGCAACAGCTCTGGTGGACATTCCTGCAGTCAGCATGCCAATTGCACGCTCCCTAACATCTGTGGCATTGTGTTGAGTGACAAAATTGTGGCCTTTTATTGTCTCCAGCACAAGGTGCACCTTTGTAATGATCATGCTGTTTACCCCCTAAGTTCAATGTCTGCGCCCCTGCGGAAATCAAATTAGCATAATAAAAGAACTCCCATAAAAATCAGTTTTTTTGCATTGGATGCATCTCAATCCACTGCATCCGCCTATGTCGCACATCCACATCTGCGGTGAAAGGTGACAGAGCTAGAGCGGTGTTTATCAGACCATGAAACATCACGAAATCGGTCTTCTCACAAAATCATCTGTAGCGTCCGAACGGTTTAGCTTACTCTCACGAACACGATGGTGTTCTCTGTTTTGCTCTCTGACCCCCCCACAAGTGTCTTGGAACTCATCTGAAGTTGGTACAGCTGATCTGCCAACTTTTGTCTGTAGCGTCCAAACAGTTTGGGCTACACACTAATATGACCCCTCTGTGGAAAGGTGAGACTCTGACGAACACGTACATGTCAGTTGTTTTGCCCACACGGCCTCAGAAGACTTGTCTGAAGGTCCCCTGGTACCAGTTGAAAAAATGCATGGAGACTGTTCAGTGGCAAAAATAATGGGTTAAATACATGTAAAAAAATCTACAAATGTTTCCTGATCTTCCTTATACCTCTCAGATATTGGACAGACACTTCAGAACAAACTTTCTTTAGATTTGTTTTTTTGGGGACTCTGTTGTTCCATGTAGTGAATCTGTTGTTCAATGCGTTTGTATGGGCTAATAGCAGTAAGGCCAAATACAGTTTTCATCAAATATTTTCTTGTTTGTTTTGTTTTTGATACTTCAAGGGGTCTTAAAATTCTAAATCAAATAGCAAAATGATCCTTGGTATGACCTTCTTAAAACAATTCCATATAGCTTAGTAGAACTTAGTAGAATTTCTGGGATCTTTTATTTCAGCTCATGAAACATGGGACCAACACTTTACATGTTGCGTTTATATTTTTGTTCAGTATATATATCCTTCTTTACTTAAAGGAGCAATCTGTGATTGCTACATTAATTTTTTAAACTTTTAAATTCATTATACAGTGGGGAGAACAAGTATTTGATACACTGCCGATTTTGCAGGTTTTCCTACTTACAAAGCATGAAGAGGTCTGTAATTTTTATCATAGGTACACTTCAACTGTGAGAGACGGAATCTAAAACAAAAATCCAGAAAATCACATTGTATGATTTTTAAGTAATTAATTTGCATTTTATTGCATGACATAAGTATTTGATACATCAGAAAAGCAGAACTTAATATTTGGTACAGAAACCTTTGTTTGCAATTACAGAGATCATAAGTTTCCTGTAGGTCTTGACCAGGTTTGCACACACTGCAGCAGGGATTTTGGCCCACTCCTCCATACAGACCTTCTCCAGATCCTTCAGGTTTCGGGGCTGTCGCTGGGCAATACGGACTTTCAGCTCCCTCCAAAGATTTTCTATTGGGTTCAGGTCTGGAGACTGGCTAGGCCACTCCAGGACCCTGAGATGCTTCTTACGGAGCCACTCCTTAGTTGCCCTGGCTGTGTGTTTCAGGTTGTTGTCATGCTGGAAGACCCAGCCACGACCCATCTTCAATGCTCTTACTGAGGGAAGGAGGTTGTTGGCCAAGATCTCGCGATACATGGCCCCATCCATCCTCCCCTCAATACGGTGCAGTCGTCCTGTCCCCTTTGCAGAAAAGCATCCCCAAAGAATGGTGTTTCCACCTCCATGCTTCACGGTTGGGATGGTGTTCTTGGGGTTGTACTCATCCTTCTTCTTCCTCCAAACACGGCAGTGGAGTTTAGACCAAAAAGCTCTATTTTTGTCTCATCAGACCACATTACCTTCTCCCATTCCTCCTCTGGATCATCCAGATGGTCATTGGCAAACTTCAGACGGGCCTGGACATGCGCTGGCTTGAGCAGGGGGACCTTGCGTGCGCTGCAGGATTTTAATCCATGACGGCGTAGTGTGTTACTAATGGTTTTCTTTGAGACTGTGGTCCCAGCTCTCTTCAGGTCATTGACCAGGTCCTGCCGTGTAGTTCTGGGATGATCCCTCACCTTCCTCATGATCATTGATGCCCCACGAGGTGAGATCTTGCATGGAGCCCCAGACCGAGGATGATTGACCGTCATCTTGAACTTCTTCAATTTTCGAATAATTGCGCCAACAGTTGTTGCCTTCTCACCAAGCTGCTTGCCTATTGTCCTGTAGCCCAACCCAGCCTTGTGCAGGTCTACAATTTTATCCCTGATGTCCTTACACAGCTCTCTGGTCTTGGCCATTGTGGAGAGGTTGGAGTCTGTTTGATTGAGTGTGTGGACAGGTGTCTTTTATACAGGTAACGAGTTCAAACAGGTGCAGTTAATACAGGTAATGAGTGGAGAACAGGAGGGCTTCTTAAAGAAAAACTAACAGGTCTGTGAGAGCCGGAATTCTTACTGGTTGGTAGATGATCAAATACTTATGTCATGCAATAAAATGCAAATTAATTACTTAAAAATCATACAATGTGATTTTCTGGATTTTTGTTTTAGATTCCGTCTCTCACAGTTGAAGTGTACCTATGATAAAAATTACAGACCTCTTCATGCTTTGTAAGTAGGAAAACCTGCAAAATCGGCAGTGTATCAAATACTTGTTCTCCCCACTGTATAATGAATTTAAAAGTTTAAAAAATTAATGTAGCAATCACAGATTGCCCCTTTAAGTAAAGAAGGATATATATACTGAACAAAAATATAAACGCAACATGTAAAGTGTTGGTCCCATGTTTCATGAGCTGAAATAAAAGATCCCAGAAATTCTACTAAGTTCTACTAAGCTATATGGAATTGTTTTAAGAAGGTCATACCAAGGATCATTTTGCTATTTGATTTAGAATTTTAAGACCCCTTGAAGTATCAAAAACAAAACAAACAAGAAAATATTTGATGAAAACTGTATTTGGCCTTACTGCTATTAGCCCATACAAACGCATTGAACAACAGATTCACTACATGGAACAACAGAGTCCCCAAAAAAACAAATCTAAAGAAAGTTTGTTCTGAAATGTCTGTCCAATATCTGAGAGGTATAAGGAAGATCAGGAAACATTTGTAGATTTTTTTACATGTATTTAACCCATTATTTTTGCCACTGAACAGTCTCCATGCATTTTTTCAGCTGGTACCAGGGGACCTTCAGACAAGTCTTCTGAGGCCGTGTGGGCAAAACAACTGACATGTACGTGTTCGTCAGAGTCTCACCTTTCCACAGAGGGGTCATATTAGTGTGTAGCCCAAACTGTTTGGACGCTACAGACAAAAGTTGGCAGATCAGCTGTACCAACTTCAGATGAGTTCCAAGACACTTGTGGGGGCCGTAGAGCAAAACAGAGAACACCATCGTGTTCGTGAGAGTAAGCTAAACCGTTCGGACGCTACAGATGATTTTGTGAGAAGACCGATTTCGTGATGTTTCATGGTCTGAGTTGAAGTGTACCTATGATAAAAATTACAGACCTCTACATGCTTTGTAAGTAGGAAAACCTGCAAAATCGGCAGTGTATCAAATACTTTTTCTTCCTATTTTGTTCTTCCAAATGGCGTTTTTCCTATTTTGTTGTATTACAACCTGTAATTTCAATGGATTTTTATTTGGATTTCATGTAATGGACATACACAAAATAGTCCAAATTGGAGAAGTGAAAAAAATAACTTGTTTCAAAGATTTCTAAAAAATAAATTACGGAAAAGTGGTGCGTGCATATGTATTCACCCCCTTTGCTATGAAGCCCCTAAATAAGATCTGGTGCAACCAATTACCTTCAGAAGTCACATAATTAGTTAAATAAAGTCCACCTGTGTGAAATCTAAGTGTCACATGATCTGTCACATGAGATATATATATACACCTGTTCTGAAAGGTCTGCAACACCACTAAGCAAGGGGCACCACCAAGCAAGCGGCACCATGAAGACCAAAGATCTCTCCAAACAGGTCAGGGACAAAGTTGTGGAGAAGTACAGATCAGGGTTGGGTTATAAAAAAATATCAGAAACTTTGAACATCCCACGGAGCACCATTAAATCCATTATTAAAAAATTGAAAGAATATGGCACCACAACAAACCTGCCAAGACAGGGCCGCCCACCAAAACTCACAGACCAGGCAAGGAGGGCATTAATCAGAGAGGCAACAAAGAGACCAAAGATAACCCTGAAGGAGCTGCAAAGCTCCACAGCGGAGATTGGAGTATCTGTCCATAGGATCACTTTAAGCCGTACACTCCACAGAGCTGGGCTTATGGAAGAGTGGCCAGAAAAAAGCCATTGCTTATCGAAAAAAATAAGCAAACACGTTTGGTGTTTGCCAAAAGGCATGTGGGAGACTCCCCAAACATATGGAAGAAGGTACTCTGGTCAGATGAGACTAAAATTTAGCTTTTTGGCCATCAAGGAAAACGCTATGTCTGGCACAAACCCAACACCTCTCATCACCCCGAGAACACCATCCCCACAGTGAAGCATGGTGGTGGCAGCATCATGTTGTGGGGATGTTTTTCATCGGCAGGGACTGGGAAACTGGTCAGAATTGAACGAATGATGGATGGTGCTAAATACAGGGAAATTCTTGAGGGAAACCTGTTTCAGTCTTCCAGAGATTTGAGACTGGGACGGAGGTTCACCTTCCAGCAGGACAATGACCCTAAGCATACTGCTAAAGCAACACTTGAGTGGTTTAAGGGGAAACATTTAAATGTCTTGGAATGGCCTAGTCAAAGCCCAGACCTCAATCCAATTGAGAATCTGTGGTATGACTTAAAGATTGCTGTACATCAGCGGAACCCATCCAACTTGAAGGAGCTGGAGCAGTTTTGCTTTGATGGATGGGCAAAAATCCCAGTAGCTAGATGTGCCAAGCTTATAGAGACATACCCCAAGAGACTTGCAGCTGTAATTGCTGCAAAAGGTGGCTCTATAAAGTATTGACTTTGGGGGGGTGAATAGTTATGCACGCTTAAGTTTTCTGTTTTTTTGTCTTATTTCTTGTTTGTTTCACAATAAAAAATATTGTGCATCTTCAAAGTGGTAGGCATGTTGTGTAAATCAAATGAAACAAACCCCCAAAATAGGAAAAATGCCAATGGGGGGTGAATACTTTCGCAAGCCACTTTAGGCATCCACAGATATCCAAGGAGCAGGATAACTGAACCAACTCAGGGTACCTCTGGCCCAGACTCCAGCAGAAGTGTGATGGAGGGCCTGTCTTGGGAGCCAATAAGTGGTGCTGATTGCTGTTAGAATCTTACTTTCCCTGGATAATTTTATCTGGCAAATCAACCCAAGGCAATCTGACGCAAGCTTTTCCAAATGGCCCCCTCTTTCATCCCCAGGCAGATTAGATTTGAGATGTGATTGGTTGTAATTTCATGTGCACAAGTACAGTGCAAGCTCCAAACCCAACAATGCTGTAATCAATATCAATGTAGCACTTAAAATAACATGAGGTAGAACAAAAACACACGAGAAATAAAGATAAGAAAAAACACGAGAAAGTAAGAAGCTATATACAGGGTCAGTTCCAATACCATATTTACATTGTGCAGGGATACCAGAGTGATAGAGGTAGATATGTATAGTGTCAAAGTTGCGTCAATTCAAATCTGGCATTAGGAACAAAAGAGGTCAACACGACTTCTAAGATATACTAGTTATTTTAATTAATGCAAAAACCTTCAATGGTAAATATGATGTTTCGTATATACGGGCTCCTTGAAATACCTCGCAGGGCACTTCAGAGAACTAATCCATTGTTCCAGGTTCTTCCTCAAATACTCTGACAGAGAGAGAGTTTCCCACCTCTCTGCTGGCCAATCAGAGTAGAGACTTGAGCGTGGTTTAGACTTACTCAGCCTATCCGTTGGCGCACCGGCTGTTCCCCGCCTCTTCTGTTACCAGGCATACGTTTATCATAACAACCTGTCATAGTGAGAAGAGCCAGCTCCCCTAGACACCATTCCTACGTCCAAGGAAGGTTCACAGATCACAAAGAACCAGTATTGTCTAGTATTTGGAGACATAAATTATTATCTTATCTTATCCCCTAAAACAGCTCTTCACATCAATCACAGCTTGCCAGGTGACACAACCTACATTAGCACAGTCCAGAATGCATTCTTTCTAAGTTAGTCATCCCATCAATTAGGAGAATAATAAATCCCCCATAATAGGGGTAAGGTGACTACGCATCAGGATATACAGTGCCTTCAGAAAGTATTCACACCCCTTGACTTTTTCCACATTTTGTTGTGTTACAGCCTGAATTTAAAATTGATTAAATTGAGAGTTTTGTCACTGGCCTACACACAATACCCCATGTGAAAGTGGATAATTATTATTATATATATATATTTTTTAAACAAATTAATAAAAAATGACAAGCTGAAATGGCTTGGTTCAATAAGTACTCAACCTCTTTGTTATGGCAAGCCTAAATACGTTCAGGAGTAAAAAATATGCTTAACAAGTCACATAATAAGTTGCAATAATAGTGTTTAACATGATTTTTGAATGACAACCTCATCTCTGCACCCCACATATACAATTATCTGTAAGGTCCCTCAGTCGAGCAATGAATTTCAAACAGATTCAACCACAAAGACCAGGGAGGTTTTCCAATGCCTTGCAAAGGAGGGCACTTATTGATAGAATAAGAGAAGAAGAAAAAAGCCGACATTGAATATCCGTTTGAGCATGGTGAAGTTATTACACTTTGGATGGCGTATCAATACACCGAGTCACTACACAGGCGTCCTTTCTAACTCAGGTGCCAGAGAGGAAGGAAACCGCTCAGGGATTTCACAATGAGGCCAATGGTGACCATAAAACAGTTACAGAGTTTAATGGCTGTGATAGGAGAAAACTAAGGGTGGATCAACAATATTGTAGTTACTCCACAATACAAACATAATTGACAGAGTGAAAAGAAGGAAGCCTGTACAGAATACAAGTATTTCAAAACATGCATCCTGTTTGCAATAAGGCACTAAATTAAAACTGCAAAGAATGTGGCAATGAAATTAACTTTATATCCTGAATAAAAACATTTACGTTTGGGGCAAATCCAACAAAACACATCACTGAGTACCACTCTTCACATTTTCAAGCATGGTGGTGGCTGCATCATGTTATGGGTATGCTTGTCATCGGCAAGGACTAGGGAGTTATTTTTTAAATAAAAAGAAACAGAAGAGCCAAATTCACCTTTCAGAAATATTACATTTATATAAGTATTCAGACCCTTTACTCAGTACTTTGTTGAAGCACCATTGGCAAGGATTACAGCCTCGAGTCTTCTTCGGTATGACGCTACAAGCTTGGCACACCTGTATTTGGGGAGTTTCTCCCATTCTTCTCTGCAGATCCTCTCAAGCTCTGTCAGATTGGATGGGGAGCGTTGCTGCACAGCTATTTTCAGGTCTCTCCAGAGATGTTTGATCGGGTTCAAGTCCAGGCTCTAGCTGGGCCACTCAAGGACATTCAGAGACTTGTCCCGAAGCCACTCCTGCATTGTCTTGGCTGTGGCCTTAGGTTCGTTGTCCTGTTGGAAGGTGAACCTTCGCCCCCAGTCTGAGGTCCTGAGCGCTCTGGAGCAGGTTTTCATCAAGGATCTCTCTGTACTTTTCTCTGTTAATCTTTGCCTTGATCCTGACTAGTCTCCCAGTCCTTGCCACTGAAAAACATCCCCACAGCATGATTCTGCCACCACCATGCTTCACCGTAGGGATGGTGCTAGGTTTCCTCCACACGTGACGCTTGGCATTCAGTCCAAAGAGTTCAATCTTGGTTTCATCAGACCAGAGAATATTTTTTCTCCATGCGGGGCTGTCATGTGCCTTTTACTGATGAGTGGCTTCCGTCTGGCCACTCTATCATAAAGGCCTGATTGATGGAGTGCTGCAGAGATGGTTGTCCTTCTGGAAGGTTTTCCCATCTCCACAGAGGACTCTAGAGCTCTGTTAGAGTGACCATCGGGTTCTTGGTCACCTCCCTGATCAAGGCCCTTCTCCCCCGATTGCTCAGTTTGGCCGGGCTGCCAGCTCTAGGAAGAGTCTTGATGGTTCCAAACTTCTTCCATTTAAGAATGATGGAGGCCACTATGTTCTTGGGGACCTTCAGTGCTGCATAAATGTTTTGGTACCCTTCCCCAGATCTGTGCGTCGACGCAATCCTGTCTCGGAGCTCTACGGACAATTCCTTCGACCTCATGGCTTGGTTTTTTCTATGACATGCACTGTCAACTGTGGGACCTTATATAGACAGGTGTGTGCCTTTCCAAATCATGTCCAATCAATTGAATTTACAACAGGTGGACTCCAATCAAGTTGTAGAATCATCTCAAGGATGATCAATGGAAACAGGATGCACCTGAGCTCAATTTTGAGTCTCATAGCAAAGGGTTTGAATGCTTATGTAAATATGGTGTCTGTTTTTTTATTTTTATGAATTAGCAAACATTTCTAAAAACCTGTTTTCACTTTGGTCATTATGGGGTATTGTATTTAGATTGATTAGGGGGAAAAGGCTGTAATGTAAAAAATGTGGGAAAAGGGAAGGGGTCTGAATACTTTCCGAATGCACTGTAAGTCAAGGTCAGCATACGGCGTATCTGTACACTGGAGTTGCTTACCAAGACGACATTGAATGTTCCTGGGTGGCCTAGTTACAGTTTTGACTTAAATCGGCTTGAAAATCTATGGCAGGACTTAAAAATGGCTGTCTAGCAATGATCAACAACCAACTTGACAGAGCTTGAAGAATCTTTTAAAGAATAATGTGCAAATATTGTACAATCCAGGTGTGCAAAGCTCTTAGAGACTTACCCAGAAAGACACACCTGTAATCGCTGCCAAACTTGATTCTAACATGTATTGACTCAGGCTGTTGAGGACTTATCTAATCAAGATATATTAGTGTTTTACTTTTCATATTTGTAAAAACATTTTTTAAAATTTTTTATTCCACTTTGACATGACTTTGCAGCAGCGTAAATGATGATTGTATGTGAGTGTGTGTGTGTGTAGAGTCAGTATAATTTTGTGTGCATGTTATGTGTGTGTTGGAGTGTCAGTGTGCGTAAGTGTGTAGAGTCCTGTGAGTGTGCATAGAGACAATGCAAAAATAGATAGTCGGTGTAGCAATTATGTTAGCTATTTAGCAGTCTTATGGCTTGGGGATAGAAGCTGTTCAGGAGCCTGTTGGTGCTCCCGAGTGGCGCAGCGGTCTAAGGCACTGCATCTCAGTGCTTGAGGTGTCACTACAGACTCTCTGGTTCGATTCCAGGCTGTATCACAACCGGCTGTGATTGGGAGTCCCATAGGGCGGTGCACAATTGGCCCAGCGTCGTCCGGCTTTAGCCGGTGTAGGCCGTCATTGTAAATAAGAATTTGTTCTTAACTGACTTGCCTAGTTAAATAAAGGTTAAATAAATAAAAATAATAATAAAAGACTTGATGGACCAGTACCGCTTGCCGTGCGGAAGCAGAGAGAACAGTCAATGGCTTGGATGGCTAGAGAACCCTAATGAGAGCCGTTATGCGCTCATTTCCACACCATGCTCTCAGTGGTGATTTTAACATCTAAATCTTGGTGGGGCAAACTCAACCAATTTTTTTTAGATGCATGCCAGCGAAGCCACTACACAAAACAACACTAAACAATACATTAAATAGACTATAACGGTGACAAACGGTGCCCACAAACTGTTAGAGCCTATATAAAGCTGTCCCGACAGCAGAGCTTTCCTTTCATTACCATGGAGTGAATCCTTACCACTGCTACACCTGGCTTTCAACGGAGCCTCGTCTGGCAGCGAAACAGTTCATTCAGCCTCATTTACTGCCTTTTTAAAAACCATAGCTGATATGGCTGACTTGCTAAAATAAATATGGTTTCTACTGACTCCTTGTGGATTTGTGTAACTCGATAAGAACCGTATTCTCCTTCAATAATAACGAATGCCGACATGAGTTTAGACTTTTGAACCATACAAACATTATTACATTTATGTTACGTAAATTCATAATGTTTGTTCTTATATCATTAACACTTAGCTCTAAGTACACTGAGTATACCAAACATTAGGAACAGCCTCCTAATATTGAGTTGCATCCCCTCCACACTTTTGCCCTCAGAACAGCCTCAATTTGTCAGGGCATGGACTCTACAAGGTGTCGAAAGTGTTCCACAGGCATGCTGACCCATACTGACTCCAATGCTCCCACAGTTGTGTCAAGTTGGCTGGATGTCCTTTGGGTGGTGGACCATTATTGATACACACAGGAAACTGTTGAGGGTGAAAAACCCAACAACATTGCAGTTCTTGACACAAACATATTTATATATGTATGTATGGATGGATGTACACTACTGTTCAAAAGTTTGGGGTCACTTACTATGGCACCTACTACCATACCCCGTTCAAAGGCACTTACATTTTTTGTCTAGTCCATTCACCCTCTGAATGGCACACATACACAATCCATGTCTCAACTGTCTCAAGGCTTAAAAATCCTTCTTTAACCTGTCTCCTCCCCTTCATCTACACTGATTGAAGTAGATTTAACAATTCAAATCAAATCAAATTGTATTTGTCACATCCGCCGAATACAACAGGTTAAAATGAAATGCTTACTTAACCAACAATGCAGTTTTAAGAAGAATAAGAGTTAAGAAAAATATTTACTAAATAAACTAAAGTAAAAAATATAAGAGCAACAATAAAATAACAATAACGAGGTACCAGTACCGAGTGAATGTGCAGGGGTACAGGTTAGTCGAGGTAATTGAGGTAATATGTACATGTAGGTAGGGGTAAAGTGACTATGCATAGATAATAAACAGCGAGTAGCAGCAGCGTAAAAAAAAAGGGGGTGGGGGGTCAATGTGTTTGGACCATGATAGTTTGTTGATGATGTGGACACCAAGGAACTTGAAACTCTCAACCCACTCCACTACAGCCCCGTCGATGTGAATTAGGGCGTGTTAGGCCCTCCCTTTCCTGTAGGCCACGATCATCTCCTTTGTCTTGCTCACGTTGAGGGAGAGGTTGTTGTCCTGGCACCACACTGCCAGGTCTCTGACCTCCTCCCTATAGGCTGTCTCATCATTGTCATGATCAGGCCTACCACTGTTGTGTCGTCAGCCAACTTAATGATGGTGTTGGAGTTGTGCTTGGCCACGCAGTCGTGGGTAAACAGGGAGTACAGGAGGGGACTAAGCACGCACCTCTAAGGGGTCCCCATGTTGAGGATCAGTGTGGCAGATGTGTTGTTGCCTACCCTTACCACCTGGGGGCGGCCCGTCAGGAAGTCCAGGATTCAGTTGCAGAGGGAGGTATTTAGTCCCAGGGTCCTTAGCTTAGTGATGAGCTTTGATGGCACTATGGTGTTGAACGCTGAGCTGTAGTCAATGAACAGCATTCTCACATAAGTGTTCCTTTTGTCCAGGTGGGAAAGGGCAGTGTGGACTGCGTAATCTGTGGATCTGTTGGGGCGGTATGCAAATTGGAGTGGGTCTTGGGTTTTCCAGATGATGGTGTTCATGTGAGCCATGACCAGCCTTTCAAAGCACTTCATGGCTACCGACGTGAGTGCTACGGGGCATAGTCATTTGGTCAGGTTACCTTCGCTTTCTTGGGCACAGGGACTATGGTGGTCTCCTTGAAACATGTAGGTATTACACAGACTCGGTCAGGGAGAGGTTGAAAATGTCAGTGAAGACACTTGCCAGTTGGTCTACGCATGCTCTGAGTACACTTCCTGGTAATCCGTCTGGCACCGTGGCCTTGTGAATGTTGACCTGTTTAAAGGTCTTGCTCACATTGGCTACGGAGAGTGTGATCACACAGTCGTCCGGAACAGCTGGTGCTCTCATGCATGCTTCAGTGTTGCTTGCCTCGAAGCAAGCATAAAAGGCATTTAGCTCGTCTGGTAGGCCCATGTCACTGGGCAGCTCGTGGCTGATTTTCCTGTTGTAGTCGTAATAGTTTGCCAGCCCTGCCACATCCGACGAGCATCAGAGCCGGTGTAGTAGGATTCAATCTTAGTCCTGTATTGACACTTTGCCTGTTTGATGGTTCGTCTGAGGGCATAGCGGGATTTCTTATAAGCGTCCGGATTAGTGTCCCGCTCCTTGAAAGCGGCAGCTCTAGCCTTTAGCTTGGTGCGGATGTTGTCTGTAATCCATGGCTTCTGGCTGGGATGACTTCCTGCTTTAGTTTTTGCTTGTAAGCAGGAATCAGGAGGATATAATTATGGTCAGATTTGCCAAATGGAGGGCGAGGGAGAGCTTTGTATGCGTCTCTGTGTGTGGAGTAAAGGTGGTCTAGAGTTTTTTTCCCTCTGGTTGCACATGTGACATGCTGGTAGAAATTAGGTAAAACGGATGTAAGTTTGCCTGCATTAAAGTCCCCGGCCACTAGGAGCACCGCTTCTGGATGAGCATTTTCTTGTTTGCTTATGGCCTTATACAGCTCGTTGAGTGCGGTCTTAGTGCCAGCATCGGTTTGTGGTGGTAAATAGATGGCTACGAAAAATATAGATGAAAACTCTCTTGCTAGATAGTGTGGTATACAGTTTATCATGAGGTACTCTACCTCAGGCGAGCAATGCCTCGAGACCTCTTTAATATTAGACATCCCGCACCAGCTGTTATTGACAAATAGACACACACCACCACCCCTCATTTTACCAGACGTAGCTGTTCTGTCCTGCCGATGCACAGAAAACCCAGCCAACTGTATATAATCTGTGTCGTCGTTTAGCCACGACTCTGTGAAACATAAGATATTACAGTTTTTAATGTCCCGTTGGTAGGATAGTCTCAAGCGGAGATCATCCAGTTTATTTTCCAGTGATTGCACGTTGGCCAATAGAACGGATGGTAGAGGCGTCTTACCCACTCGCCGAAGAATTCTCACATGGCACCCCGATCTCCGCCCCCTGTATTCCTGTCTTTTCTTCACGCTAGTGACAGGGATTTGGGCCTGGACTTGGAGAAGCAGTATATCCTTCGCGTCGGACTCATTAAAGAAAACATATTTGTCCAGTTCAAGGTGAGTAATCGCTGTTCTGATATCCAGAAGCTATTTTTGGTCATAAGAGACAATAGCAGCAACATTATGTACAAAATAAGTTACAAACAATGCGAAAAAACACACAAAATAGCACAGTTGGTTAGGAGCCCGTAAAACGGCAGCCATCCCCTCCGGCGCTATGTTGCCAGGGAAAATGCTTACCGGTCTGGCTGCCATTTTCATACCGAACATGTCAACTCATACCCTTTCTCTCTCTGTGAAAACATGACAGAGCTCTCAACTTTTTGACATTTGACAAGACTCAAATATGCCTTGTTCAGGATTTGCCTTGTGATATTACAATGGTTGAGAAGAGTTTGATCTCTTGGCTTGTCCTTCACTTCCGTGAAATAATTAATGGAGACTTAGCAGTTCCTTTTCTCTTATTACAATTCTCTTATCAAGCCATGGTGAAGATGTTTTGAACTGACTTCAATAACACAAGTGGTTATATTTTTGGTTTGGTGTCTGTCTGGAAGCGAATATGGATAAGAAAGACAGCTCAAAAAACAGAAAGTAAAAAAACTACAGAAATTTCACTCTGGGCAACTCAGTGCAATGCCAGCCATGTCTTCTCCACCTCTCCCAGAGTAAAGGCTTCCTGCAGTCTGTGTACAAAGGGGACTGTAGCAATGTGTCAGCCATGGTGACATGTGACAAGCCTTTAATTCTCCTTACATGACTCAGTTGCAGCCAGAGTGTGAACGAATGATTAATGCGAGAGCAGTTAGGTGACACCAGCCATGTTTTATGTCCGACGCTCTGCCATTTCTGTCATCTTAAATAACACACAATAGACTTTAATAATGGATTGAGGATTAATTACTGTAACCTCTAGATCTATGCTATTTTTCACACAAAAGTCACTGAAAAGAGGTCATATAAAAGCACTGCTTGGGTTTTGAATCAGTGGTGGTAACATGAGTAAAGACAGCTACCCATTACATGAAATCCAAATAAAAATCCATTTAAATTACAGGTTGTAATGCAACAAAATAGGAAAAACGCCAAGGGGGATGAATACTTATGCAAGGCACCATATATTTTCATCTATCCTAGCATTCAAACCTCTTGAGATGCAAGCAATATAAGAAATGTAAACGCTTATAGTGTCGTGTTGGATAGGTCCATCTTAGGAGATTGGCTGACGGATGAAGAACGAGAGAGAAAGAAAGAAGAGAATTTGTATGGCAGAGTTCTGGAGGAGTTCTTCCACAAGGGAGGCATGGTAACCCATCTGTCTCAGTCAGTGTGCTGTTACTGTGAAGGTAGACACTCTGGGGCCTTGGCAATAGAGTGGTCATATCTCCTAACTCGTGACTGCATTGGCAAAGAAAATTAAAGGAAGATGATTAGGTGGATGAGTGAAGTGCAAGCAGATCCGTAGGCAGGTGGGGTGCCCCGAGGTCGGGTCTATTTGACAGCTCGGCGGGTGCTAACAAATATGACGCGTGCTGTGACCTAAACCTTTGGCCATGCAGCTTTACAGATGTAGCACAAAGGAGCCTTCATAATGTCCCGCAACAGGAAACCCCACGCCGCTAATATTATTTGATCGCCACGTGAAATGGGATGACCTTTTGGAAGAGCGATTGTTTTCGGAGCGTTTCCCCCTCCTCTGAAACCAAGCTTGAACAAAGCCAGCCTCCACACTTGCTCTTTACATTTTTTTGGGGGGGGAAATAACCTTCACATTTTTGTAGAGTTTATTATTACAAAACCCACACACATTCACATACGCTACGTACGCACACATACACATAACACACACACACACACTTTTACACTCATCATTTGCTGCTGCTGCTCTGTTCTTTATTTTATATAAAGCAATCTGTGCATTTGAACAACAGCATAAATGCACCTATTTCACTTTTGCATGTCAAAAAGTGAATGACCGCTGCTGCACCTGCTGCCACTGTTTTGAACACATTAGATTATACTATTTAGAACGAGCAGTCAGCTCACAAACGAATAAGTGCACCAGGGAGAACGCTTAATCCCCTCCTGTACTCCCTGTTCACCCACGACTGCGTATCCAAGCACGACTCCAACACCATCATTAAGTTTGCTGACGACACAATAGTGGTAGGCCTGATCACAGACAACGATGAGACAGCCTATAGGGAGGAGGTCAGAGACCTGGCAGTGTGGTGCCAGGACAACAACCTCTCCCTCAATGTGAGCAAGACAAAGGAGCTGATCGTGGACTACAGGAAAAGGAAGGCCGAACAGGCCCCCATTAATATTGACGGGGCAGTAGTGGAGCTGGTCGAGAGTTTCAAGTTCCTTGCTGTCCACATCACCAACAAACTATCATGGTCCAAACACACCAAGACAGTCGTGAAGAGGGAACAACAACACCTTTTCCCCCTCAGGAGACAGAAAATATTTTGCATTGGTCCCCAGATCCTCAAAAAGTTATACAGCTGCACCATCGAGAGCATCCTGACGGGTTGCATCACCGCCTGGTATGGCAACTGCTCGGCATCCGACCGTAAGGTGCTACAGAGGGTAGTGCGTACGGCCCAGTACATCACTGGGGCCAAGCTTCCTGCCGTCCAGGACCTATATACTAGGCGGTGTCAGAGGAAGGCCCAAAAAATTGTCAAAGACTCCAGTCACCCAAGTCATAGACTGTTCTCTCTGCTACCGCAATGCAAGCGGTACCCGGAGCGCCAAGTCTAGGTCCAAAAGGCTCCTTAACAGCTTCTACCCCCAAGCTATAAAACTGCAATTAATCAAATGGCCACCCGGACTATTTACATTGACACTTTACCCCTACCTACATGTACAAATTACATTGACTAACCTGTACCCCCGCACATTGCCTCGGTACCGGTACCCCCTGTATATAGCCTCGTTATTGTTATTTTATTGTGTTTCTTTTTGTTTTATTTTTTACTTTTTGTTTATTTAGTAAATATTTTCTTAACTCTATTTCTTGAACTGCATTGTTGGTTAAGGTCTTGTAAGTAAGCATTTCACGGTAAGGTCTACATGTGTTACACGGTAAGGCGCATGTGGCAAATAAATCTTGATTTGATTAGATTTGAACAAGCACACAGATGCAATAAGTGAAAACACATTATCTAACTGGGGACAGCTAGATAACATAATGTCACAAAGCATGATTAAAAGTATGTGGACACCCCTTCAAATTAGTGTATTTGGCTATTTCAGCCACACCCGTTGCTGACAGGTATATGAAATCGAGCGCACAGCCATGCAATCTCCATAGACAAACATTGGCATAAGAATGGCGGATACTGAAGAGCTAAATGACTTTTAACGTGGCACCATCATAGGATGCCACCTTTCCAACAAGTCAGTTCATCAAATTTCCCCGGTCAACTGTAAGTGCTGTTATTGTGAAGTGGAAACGTCTAGGAGCAACAACGGCTCAGCCGTGAAGTGGTAGGCAGCACAAGCTCACAGAACGGGACCGCCGAGTGCTGAACCGCATAGCGTGTAAAGATCGTCTGTCCTCGGTTGCAACACTCACTACCAAGTTCCAAACTGCCTCTGGAAGCAACTTCAGCACAATAACTGTTTGTCGGTAGCTTCATGAAATGGGTTTCCATGGCCGAGCAGCCGCACACAAGCCTAAAATCACCATGCGCAATGCCAAGCGTCAGCTGGAGTGTTGTAAAGTTCGCCGCCATTGGACTCTGGAGCAGTGGAAACACGTTCACTGGAGGGATGAATCACGCTTCACCATCTGGCAGTCCGACAGACGAATCTGGGTTTGGCTGATGCCAGGAGAACGCTACCTGCCCCAATGCATAGTGCAAACTGTAAAGTTTGGTGGAGGAGGAATAATGGTCTGGGGCTGTTTTTCATGGTTCGGGCTAGGCCCCTTAGTTCCAGTGATGGGAAATCTTAATGTTACAGCATACAATGACATTCTAGATGATTCTGTGCTTCCAACTTTGTGGCAACAGTTTGAGGAAGGCCCTTTCCTGTGTCAGAATGACAATGCCCCCGTGCACAAAGCGAGGTCCACACAGAAATGGTTTGTCGAGAGTATTTAGTCAGCCACCAATTGTGCATGTTCTCCCACTTAAAAAGATGAGGGAGGCCTGTAATTTTCATCATAGGTGCACGTCAACTATGACAGACAAAATGAGAAAAAAAATCCAGAAAATCACATTGTAGGACTTTTAATGAATGTATTTGCAAATTATGGTGGAAAATAAGTATTTGGTCAATAACAAAAGTTTCTCAATACTTTGTCATATACCCTTTGTTGGCAATGACACAGGTCAAACGTTTTCTGTAAGTTTTCACAAGGTTTTCATACACTGTTGCTGGTATTTTGGCCCATTCCTCCATGCAGATCTCCTCTAGAGCAGTGATGTTTTGGGGCTGTCGCTGGGCAACACGGACTTTCAACTCCCTCCAAAGATTTTCTATGGGGTTGAGATCTGGAGACTGGCTAGGCCACTCCAGGACCTTGAAATGCTTCTTACGAAGCCACTCCTTCGTTGCCCGGGCGGTGTGTTTGGGATCATTGTCATGCTGAAAGACCCAGCCACGTTTCATCTTCAATGCCCTTGCTGATGGAAGGAGGTTTTCACTCAAAATCTCATGATACATGGCCGCATTCATTCTTTCCTTTACACGGATCAGTCGTCCTGGTCCCTTTGCAGAAAAACAGCCCCAAAGCATGATGTTTCCACCCCCATGCTTCACAGTAGGTATGGTGTTCTTTGGATGCAACTCAGCATTCTTTGTCCTCCAAACACGACGAGTTGAGTTTTTACCAAAAAGTTATATTTTGGTTTCATCTGACCATATGACATTCTCCCAATCCTCTTCTGGATCATCCAAATGCACTCTAGCAAACTTCAGATGGGCCTGGACATGTACTGGCTTAAGCAGGGGGACACGTCTGGCACTGCAGGATTTGAGTCCCTGGCGGCGTAGTGTGTTGCTGATGGTAGGCTTTGTTACTTTGGTCCCAGCTCTCTGCAGGTCATTCACTAGGTCCCCCCGTGTGGTTCTGGGATTTTTGCTCACCGTTCTTGTGATCATTTTGACCCCACGGGGTGAGATCTTGCATGGAGCCCCAGATCGAGGGAGATTATCAGTGGTCTTGTATGTCTTCCATTTCCTAATAATTGCTCCCACAGTTGATTTCTTCAAACCAAGCTGCTTACCTATTGCAGATTCAGTCTTCCCAGCCTGGTGCAGGTCTACAATTTTGTTTCTGGTGTCCTTTGACAGCTATTTGGTCTTGGCCATAGTGGAGTTTGGAGTGTGACTGTTTGAGGTTGTGGACAGGTGTCTTTTATACTGATAACAAGTTCAAACAGGTGCCATTAATACAGGTAACGAGTGGAGGACAGAGGAGCCTCTTAAAGAAGAAGTTACAGGTCTGTGAGAGCCAGAAATCTTGCTTGTTTGTAGGTGACCAAATACTTATTTTCCACCATAATTTGCAAATAAATTCATTAAAAATCCTACAATGTGATTTTCTGGAGAAAAAAAATTCCTCAATTTGTCTGTCATAGTTGACGTGTACCTATGATGAAAATTACAGGCCTCTCTCATCTTTTTAAGTGGGAGAACTTGCACAATTGGTGGCTGACTAAATACTTTTTTCCCCCACTGTATTTAGATGGCTTTTTCATTGATCCCTAATATTCTGAACCCGTTCTCTCAAAATATTCTAGTGAGTCTGTCAACAAAAGTCAAACTAAATTTTACACCGTATTTAAAGGAATGGCTTAAAATAAATGTACTGAAAAACTCCACGAGAATATCTGTTGGCCAGCAGCTGTTGAATGACATTTATTCAGAGCGTGCAAGGTAACCACACCTGCAGAGTGCTTTACGCAACTGAATAAGGTAAGTCTGAATACTAAATACATTGACGGGACCGCAGTGGAGAAGGTGAAAGCTTCAAGTTCCTTGGCGTACACATCACTGACAAACTGAAATGGTTCACCCACGCAGACAGTGTGGTGAAGAAGGTGCAACAGAGCCTCTTCAACCTCAGGAGGCTGAAGATATTTGGCTTGGCACCTAAAATCCTCACAAACTTTTACAGATGCACAATTGAGAGCATCCTGTCAGGCTGTATCACCGCCTGGTATGGCAACTGCACCGCCCGCAACCGCAGGGCTCTCCAGAGGGTGGTGCGGTCTGCCGAACGCAATACCGGGAGCAAACTACCTGTCCTCCAGGACACCTACAGCACCCGATGTCACAGGAAGCCCAAAAAGATCTTCAAGGACATCAACCACTTGAGCCACTGCCTGTTCACCCCGCTATCATCCAGAAGGCGAGGTCAGTACAGGTGCATCAAAGCTGGGACCGAGAGAATGAAAAACAGCTTCTATCTCAAGGCCATCAGATTGTTAAATAGCCATCACTAGCACATTAGAGGCTGCTGCTGCCTATTGAAATCACTGGCCACTTTAATAATTGGAACACTAGTCAATTTAATCATGTTTATATGTCTTGCACTACTCATCTCATTTGTATATACTGTATTCTATAATATTTTACTGCATCTTAGTCTGTCATTGCTTGTTCATATATGTATATATTCTTAAATTCCATTCCTTACTTAGATTTGTGTGTATTGGGTATATGTTGTGAAATTGTTAAATATTACTTGTTAGATATTACTGCACTGTCGGAGCTAGAAGCACAAGCATTTAGCTACACCCGCAATAACATCTATTTGTCACGTGTATGTGACAAATACAATTTTATTTTATTTGAATGAATAAGTCTGAATCGGCCCCTAAGTGAGGCTTAAAAGTTTTTGAGAAAGTTCTCACTTGTATGGAGTGAGAAAACTAGTCTTATAAACTATAAACAGTTTCCTTTACCAAACATTACGGACCACAACATGGCTTCTTCCCTAACTGACACGGCCACTTCCTTTTTCTTCTCCTTCATTGGGGTTTCACAGCGGTTGGCATCCAATATTAATGTTTCATTACTGGCACCAACTGTACCTCTACTTCTTCTACTCAAAAATGTTAGCTAGAAATCATCCAAACCCATACAACTCACACCAAACTACATGCACTACACTACCCACCCCTAGCCCACTAGCCATACTACAGAGATCAGGTAAATGAATCCCTCCTCTGCCCACGGGCCAGGGAGGGTGGCACTTCTTCTTCCAACATCTTCTGTAGATCCTATAATAATGGCAATTTTAATAATTTGCACAATTCACAACCATCATGATGAAGGCCAAGAACCTGGATTTGTCAACACACAGTTTATGCACCCACTTCCTAATTCACTCAAACCAGGAAGTGACTATGGGTGTGGCTAGGGATTGACCGGGGCTAAACCCACAGCCTATACACATCTCAAGGAACCATGGAACCTTGTAGGGTACATATGTGTGGGGAATAATGAACATAAAGGCTATATGAATGATCTTATCACTGTATCAAACCCATTTGTGTGATAAAATAGCCTAGATTAAGTGTGCTCAACATTGTCGTCTGGTCTTCTCTACTGACTATATATACGAAAGTAGGCGCTACAATAAAATAAGACACAATTGTAATCACGTGAAGCTGGGTCAGTCAGTGCATTGCTGGGTGTTAAGAAATGTGTGTCACATTAGAGAACAGTCAGTGTAGGCCTTTTCATTGACCCATAAACTATTTCGGTGGACGGCTGTAAAAGACCATCATAAACGATCCTCGGTGTCTGAAACATGATGAGTGTTGTTCCACAAGGCCACATCCACTGGATCCCCTTATCTTTGGCGGTTTAAATCATTTCAACTGTCGCTGTGAAAAGTAGATTACTCAGTGAAGTTCTATTGATTTAGAGTGATGGCGTCCCAGAGACGGTCGCTTGAAATAGAAGACATGGCTACGAGCGGCAACAGACGCTGGCCAATCAAGATAAGGGCAGGAAAGAGCATACATACATTCTGTCTATGCAGCCTACTGACAATGAGGAATGAAAGAAAAATGGAGGGGAGAAGAAGCACTGTAAGGGGGTTGTAATTCAATTGGGTCCAGCCAATTAAAGCTAAATATAGCATACATTTCTAGGACAAAAAAAACCAAAGTTACAGCAACAAAAGTAAATCTGTCCATCAAGACAGTACCATTATGTTGAATGTGTTTGTGTCTTTTGAAGAAGAAAATGTAAGGACACACTCCATGTCGTGTATTGTACTCATCTCCACAAAGAACTGTTGCTCAACATTCATCTCCATTTTGCCCTAGCTGGAGCTCTGATGCAAATGACAAATCTGGGGGATGTGAGGAGGGCCTAGTGAAGCTGGAGTAATTGAATTACCTGCCTCTTTTCTGTATGGCTGCCGGCGGCCAGTGACACAGGGATTAGTCATGGGCAAAGAAGCCTCCCTGTCCCTCACTCTCTATGAGCCAGGGCCACAGCTTAGTTTGCCAAGGCATATCTGCATTTTGCTTTCTAGTCTTTCATCAGATCCATGACGCATGCCAAGCCTTTCCTGACCAAATCAGTTTGACAGTCATGGAGACTTTAGGACCCAGGGGCAGTAAAGGTGAATTGGAGTAAAGTGACTGCCCTAGTATACACTGAGTATACAAAACATTAAGGACACCTTCCTAATATTGAGTTGCACCCCCCCCCCTTTTTGCCCTCAGAACAGCCTCAATTCGTCGGGGCATGGACTCTACAAGGTGTCAAAAGCGTTCTACAGGGATGCTGGCCGATGTTGACTCCAATGCTTCCCACAGTTGTGTCAAGTTGGCTGGATGTTCTTTGGGTGGTGGACCATTCTTAATACACAGGGGAAACTGTTGAGCATGAAAAACCCAGTAACGTTGCAGTTCTTGACACAAACCAGTGTGCCTGGCACCTACTACCATTCCCCGTTCAAAGGCACTTAAATATTTTGTCTTACCGATTCACCCTCTGAATGGCACACATACACAATCCATGTTTCAAGACTTCAAAATCCTACTTTAACCTGTCACCTCACCCTTCATCTACACTGATTGAAGTGGATTTAACAAGTGACATCAATAAGGTGGTCGGGAGAGGGAGAGAGGTGGTCGGGAGAGGGAGAGGTTGTGTTTTCTCTAGCAGGAGGTAAGCTTGGCTTCTTATATGGTGTTGAGTAAAGCTTAAACCATGTATTTAGATTGTAGGTAGGTATTGTAGTTAGGTATTATAGGTAGTTTACTCAGGTAGTTATTGTAGGTCACAGGAATCCTCATCTCTCCCAAGTGGTCATTCTCAATTTTTCCCCTAACCCATCTGTCTATCTCCTCATTTGAATTCCACGCTGTCACAGTCACTAGCCCATTTAAGCTTAATATCCTTGTCATCTATCGCCCTCCAGGTTCCCTTGGAGAGTTCATCAATGAGCTTGACGCCTTGATAAGTTCCTTTCCTGAGGATGGCTCACCCTTCACAGTTTTGGGGGATTTCAACCTCCCCACGTCTACATTTGACTCATTTCTCTCTGCCTCCTTCTTTCCACTCCTCTCCTCTTTTGACCTCACCCTCTCACCATCCCCCCACTCACAAGGCAGGCAATACGCTTGACTTCATCTTTACTAGATGTTGCTCTTCTACTAATCTCACTGCAACTCCCCTCCATGTCTCCGACCACTACTTTGTATCCTTTTCTCTCTCGCTCTCCTCCAACACTACTCACTCTGCCCCTACACAGATGGTAACGCGCCGCCGCAACCTTCGCTCTCTCTCTCCCACTACTCTCTCCTCTTCCATCCTATCATCTCTTCCCTCTGCTCAATGCTTCTCCCTCCAATCTCCTGATTCTGCCTCCTCTCCTCCCTTTCTGCATCCTTTGACTCCCTGTGTCCCCTATCCTCCCGGCCGGCTCGGTCCTCCCCTCCAGCTCCGTGGCTTGATGACTCATTGCGAGCTCACAGAACAGAGCTCCGGGCAGCTGAGCGGAAATGGAAGAAAACTAAACTCCCTGCCGACCTGGCATCTTTTCACTCCCTCCTCTCTACATTTTCTTCATCTGTTTCTGCTGCTAAGGCCACTTTCTACCACTCTAAATTCCAAGCATCTGCCTCTAACCCTAGGAAGCTCTTTGCCACATTCTCCTCACTGCTGAACCCTCCTCCCTCTCTGTGGATGACTTCGTCAACCACTTTGAAAAGAAGGTTGACGACATCCGATCCTCGTTTGTTAAGTCTAATGACACTGTTGTTAAGTCTAATGCTCACACTGCCCTACCCTATGCTTTGACTTCTTTCTCCCCTCTCTCTCCAGATAAAATCTTGCGACTAGTGACTGCAGGCCGCCCAACAACCTGCCCGCTTGACCCCATCCCCTCTCCAGACCATCTCCGGTGACCTTCTCCCCTACCTCACCTCGCTCATCAACTCATCCTTGACCGCTGGCCATGTCCCTTCCGTCTTCAAGAGAGCGAGAGTTGCACCCCTTCTCAAAAAACCAACACTCGATCCCACTGATGTCAACAACTACAGACCAGTATCCCTTCTTTCTTTCCTTTCCAAAACTATTGAGCGTGCCGTCTTTAGCCAACTCTCTTGCTATCTCTCTCAGAATGACCTTCTTGATCCAAACCAGTCAGGTTTCAGAACTGGTCATTCAACTGAGACTGCTCTTCTCTGTGTCACGGAGGCTCTCCGCACTGCTAAAGCTAACTCTCTCTCCTCTGCTCTTGTCCTTCTAGACCTGTCTGCTGCCTTTGATACAGTGAACCATCAGATCCTCCTCTCCACCCTCTCCGAGCTGGGCATCTCCGGCGCGGCTCACTCCTGGATTGCGTCCTACCTGACCGGTCGCTCCTACCAAGTGGCGTGGCGAGAAGCTGTCTCCGCACCACGTGCTCTCACCACTGGTGTCCCCCAGGGCTCAGTTCTAGGCCCTCTCCTTTTCTCCCTATACACCAAGTCACTTGGCTCTGTCATATCCTCACATGGCCTCTCCTATCATTGCTACGCTGACGATACACAACTAATCTTCTCCTTTCCCCCTTCTGATAACCAGGTGGCGAATCGCATCTCTGCATGTCTGGCCGACATATCAGCATGGATGACGGATCACCACCTCAAGCTGAACCCTGGCAAGACGGAGCTGCTCTTCCTCCCGGGAAGGACTGCCCGTTCCATGATCTCGCCATCACGGTTGACAACTCCGTTGTGTCCTCCTCCCAGAGCGCGAAGAGCCTTGGCGTGACCCTGGACAACACCCTGTCGTTCTCCGCTAACATCAAGGCGGTGACCCGATCCTGCAGGTTCATGCTCTACAACATTCGGAGAGTACGACCCTGCCTTACACAGGAAGCGGCACAGGTCCTAATCCAGGCACTTGTCATCTCCCGTCTGGATTACTGCAACTCGCTGTTGGCTGGGCTCCCTGCCTGTGCCATTAAACCCCTACAACTCATCCAGAATGCCGCAGCCCGTCTGGTGTTCAACCTTCCCAAGTTCTCTCACGTCACCCCCCTCCTCCGCACACTCCACTGGCTTCCAGTTGAAGCTCGCATCCGTTACAAGACCATGGTGCTTGCCTATGGAGCAGTGAGGGGAACGGCACCTCCGTACCTTCAGGCTCTGATCAGTCCCTACACCCAAACGAGGGCATTGCGTTCATCCACCTCTGGCCTGCTGGCTTCCCTTCCTCTGCGGAAGCATAGTTCCCGCTCAGCCCAGTCAAAACTGTTCGCTGCTCTGGCACCCCAATGGTGGAACAAGCTCCCTCACGACGCCAGGACAGCGGAGTCACTCACCACCTTCCGGAGACATTTGAAACCCCACCTCTTTAAGGAACACCTGGGATAGGATAAAGTAATCATTCTACCCCCCAAAAAAAGTATAATTGTAAAGTGGTTATCCCACTGGCTATAGGGTGAATGCACCAATTTGTAGTCGCTCTGGTTAAGAGCGTCTGCTAAATGACGTAAATGTGCCCTTGAGCAAGGCACTTAACCCTAATTGCTCCTGTAAGTCGCTCTGGATAAGAGCGTCTGCTAAATGACTAAAATGTAAATGTAAATGTAATAAGGGATCATATCTTTCACCTG
This sequence comes from Coregonus clupeaformis, assembly GCF_020615455.1. Taxonomy (NCBI): domain Eukaryota; kingdom Metazoa; phylum Chordata; class Actinopteri; order Salmoniformes; family Salmonidae; genus Coregonus; species Coregonus clupeaformis. The sequence continues at coordinate 6,849,144 of NC_059226.1, forward strand.
AATTCATCTGGTCAGTCAATATCATGGAAAGAGCAGGTGTCCTTAATGTTTTGTACACTCAGTTTATGTCTATATTGTCAACAAAACACTTGCTTAGAGACCTTTAATAAATACTTTGGAGAGAAAAAAAAATCATGCGATGACAGCATAAAGTAAGTGGAATTGAATAGATATCTCTTCAAAAGTATTGTGGAAAAGCAAATATTCCGAACAGTTCCATCATCTAGAAATTCCGATTTAACCTCTTACTACCAGTCGAGACTAAATGAAGTACAAGGGCCGAGACCCCCCTTGAATTCTTGACCCAGCTGACTAAGTGGAATGGAGTAGTTTAATTACAACAGGCTACATGGATTGGAGTAGCTTTAATTTCAACATAGAGAGCATTTCTTTGCTTCTTGGCAGTTCTCTCAGAGACAGAATGGATTGTGACAGCTATCTAATCTGGTGGTATCCAGAAGCACACTAAGGAAGATGTGGTCATGGTTTAACTGGACGACCGTCCATCTGCCCAAGACCTCAAAGGACCCCATGTGGAGAAAGTTAGAGGGTTGGTGGGGGGTTGGGCAGAAGCCTCGCACTTCCATGGTTCTATTTTTAGCTGGTGAAAAATTCCATATAACACTCTCTTCAAAGTTGAAGCACAACAGAAACTGTTGTAAATTGGAGAGGATCTTCAAAAGTACATTGTCAGTATCCCCACCTGCTGTTACGAGCTTGTTCAAAGCATGGGAAATTGCTTTGATAAATATCATGGAATTTGGAGAGTAGCATTGGAGAGCCAGTATATTAATATTTTGACCTTGACAGATTACCTTTCTTTACTCAAGGCCCCTCATGATCAAAATCTGTCTGAGATTGTCAGCATATTAAGCAATAATAGTCAAATAGACATTCAATATACTGTATCATGTCTTGCACTGTATGAAGACTAGGAAGTTAGTGCGCAGATTTTCAAAGATAAATAAAAAGTCAGAATTGTATAAGATAAATCAAACTGTAGCAAGATCCTACAATCTGTCTACAGCACTTGAAGTGAGACATAGTAGGATCTAGGATGAAATTGCCATCACACGGTTTAAAGGTCCCACTGGTACACCACATCCTTTCAACATGGATAATTGGGAAATATTTGGTTGAGACATTGATCAGTGAGATTGCAACTAATATTTACCCACTCAAAAAGCCAAAAGCCAAAAGTTAATTGAATTTCCAATGTGTTATCACTATGCTTTAATCATCTAAAAGCACAACCAAATTCCAATTGTCTGATTTTTGGTTCAGTGGTCACCCAAATGTCTATCATTGCGCTTTCAACCATTTAAAACCATACAATAGACTAATGTATTATCACTGTGCTTCAAATCAATCAATCAATCACATTTATTTATTTATAAAGCCCTTTTTACATCAGCAGATGTCACAAAGTGCTATACAGAAACCCAGCCTAAAACAAGCAATGCAGATGCAGAAGCACGGTGGCTAGGAAAAACTCCCTGGAAAGGCAGGAACCTAGGAAGAAACCTAGAGAGGAACCAGGCTCTGAGGGGTGGCCAGTCCTCTTCTGGCTGTGCCGGGTGGAGATTATAAGAGTATATGGCCATTAATGACCGATTGTTCTTCAAGATGTTTAAACATTCATAGATGACCAGCATGGTCAAATAATAACCACAGTAGTTGTAGAGGGTGCAACAGGTCAGTACCTCAGGAGTAAAGGTCAGTTGGCTTTTCATAGCCGAGCATTCAGAGGTCGAGACAGCAGGTGCGGTAGAGAGAGAGAGAGAGTCGAAAACAGCAGGTCCGAGACAAGGTAGCACGTACGGTGAACCGTTCAGGGTTCCATAGCCGCAGGCAGAACAGTTGAAACTGGAGCAGCAGCACGACCAGGTGGACTGGGGACTGAGGAATGTTCAGGTAGTCCTGAGGCATGGTCCTAGGGCTCAGGTCCTCCAGGAGGGGAGGGAGAGATAATAGCAGAACCAAATGACCTGGGATTGCAGTTGAGATTACATTAAAGTGCATGGTGCAAGTGAGCAATGCCATTCGATATTCTGCATTTGTGATATGATTACGTAATAAGACATTTATAGTTTATAGTTATAGGCCATGGATGTGTTACTCATTTTAAGATTGAATTAATGTAGTTTGTAATATAGCCTTAACTTTAGACTATTTACTGTATTACAAAAGTAATATTGATTGGTTGACAATGCCACTGGCTTAATCCCATTTCTTTTTTTTCTTTTTTTTGGTTGAGTTGGAGACGTGAATCCAAAATATCATTTGTTAGACAAAACAGAAACAGAAAGTTAGTCTGTGTTTACAAAATCCCAGTAGATCAATACATTTTCTTTGCAGTCACTAAATAATGATGATCCAAATTGGAAGTACAACTATCCAAATATGCAGAATTATGGGCAATTACTCACCTTTTATGCATATTTCACAAAACAATATCATACACATCAAATTCAATATTATTCCTGATAAAAAATTATTCTAAAAAATAAGCACATTGTGTGCAGGATTCATTCATCGGTATCCTCACATTCCAATTGTATGTGTTCAATACAAAGGTTGGTTTGCTAATAGTTTTGTCAATTTACCATTTGCGTAAAGAAACACAATCCACAATAGAAATAAGGAAAGGTGAATACAATCAAGGAACACAACATATATGAATATATTGGCCTAAATCCACACCAAAGCAAAGCTTTATAAGGGAAGGTCACAATGTTGGAGATGATGATTTAGGAGTAAGCCAAAGTACCCCAACTTAATTCTCTGCATGTTCGCAATACTGTAAAAAACTAAACAACAAAAAACATAACAATTAGACTGTCCCCATTGCCTACACCTTTCCATATGTTGTACAGTGAAGGAAAAAAGTTTTTAATCCCCTGCTGATTTTGTACGTCTGCACACTGACAAAGAAATTATCAGTCTATAATTTTAATGGTAGGTTTATTTGAACAGTGAGAGACAGAATAACAACAACAAAATCCAGAAAAACGCATGTGAAAAATGTTATAAATTGATTTGCATTTTAATGAGGGAAATAAGTATTTGACCCCTCTGCAAAACATGATTGTCAGTGTTTTGAGGTGGATGTGGTGTTGGAGTCAGGCGCAGGACACAGAAGCTTAGTCCAAACAGACTTTACTTGTCAGCTAATGACAATACAAATGAAAGGGCCTCAAATAACGGAGACGAGCGATACGCAAAACAGTGCGTAAAACACTAAACATAAGCAATGCGCAAACAGTGCGTCAATACACTTAATAACAAGAATGCAAAATCCAAAACCTCAACGGACAGGCGTACAACAACACACAACTACAAACAAAACCAAAGGAAACTTATAGGTGACATAATCAGGACAGGATAAGACACAGGTGCACCAAACAGACAAAACCAAACAAACACAGAGAACATCAAACGGTAGCAGCTAGTACTCCGGGGACGACGAACGCCGAAGCCTGCCCGAACAAGGAGGAGGAGCAGCCTCGGCGGAATTCGTGACAGTACCCCCCCCCCTTGACGCGCGGCTCCAGCCGTGCGCCGACCCCGGCCTCGGGGACGGCCAGGAGGACGTGGAGCAGGGCGCGTAGGATGACTGCGGTGGAACTCAGTCAGGAGGGATGGATCTAAAATGTCCCTCCGAGGCACCCAGCACCGTTCCTCCGGACCGTACCCCTCCCACTCCACGAGATATTGTAGACCCCCCATCCGACGTCTCGAATCCACGATGGACCGGACTGAGTACGCCGGAGCCCCCTCGATGTCCAGTGGGGGCGGAGGGGTCTCCCTTATCTCACTCTCCTGGAGTGGACCAGCTACCACCGGCCTGAGGAGAGACACATGGAATGAGGGGTTAATATGATAGTCATTGGGCAGTTGCAACCTGTAACACACCTCATTCAATCTCCTCAGGACTTTAAATGGCCCCACAAACCGCCGGCCAAGCTTCCGGCAGGGCAGGCGAAGGGGCAGGTTTCGAGTCGAGAGCCAGACTCGATCTCCAGGGGCGTAGACTGGACCCTCACTGCGGTGGAGGTCGGCGCTCGCCTTCTGCCTGCGGATGGCCCGCTGCAGATGGACATGGGTAGCGTTCCACGTCTCCTCCGAGCGCCGAAACCACTCATCCACCGCAGGAGCCTCGATCTGGCTCTGATGCCATGGTGCCAGAACAGGCTGATAACCTAACACACACTGAAAAGGGGTCAGGTTAGTAGAGGAGTGGCGGAGAGAGTTCTGAGCCATCTCTGCCCAGGGGATATACCCCGACCACTCCTCCGGCCGGCCCTGGCAATAGGATCTCAGAAACCTACCCACATCCTGGTTTACTCTCTCCACCTGCCCATTACTCTCCGGGTGGTAACCCGAGGTAAGGCTAACCGAGACCCCCAAGCGTTCCATGAACGCCCTCCAGACTCTAGAGGTGAACTGGGGACCCCGATCAGACACTATATCCTCGGGAACCCCGTAGTGCCGGAAGACGTGGGTGAACAAAGCCTCAGCGGTCTGTAGGGCAGTAGGGAGACCCGGCATATGAATGAGACGACAGGCCTTAGAGAACCGATCCACAACGACCAGAATAGTGGTATTCCCCTGGGAGGGGGGAAGGTCCGTGACAAAGTCCACCGAGAGGTGAGACCACGGCCGTTGTGGAACGGGCAGGGGTTGTAACTTCCCCCTGGGCAGGTGTCTAGGCGCCTTACACTGAGCGCACACCGAGCAGGAGGAGACATAAACCCTCACGTCCTTAGCCAATGTTGGCCACCAGTATTTAACACTAAGGCAGTGCGCTGTCTGGCCAATACCTGGATGTCCAGAGGAGGGTGACGTATGAGCCCAATAAATGAGCCGATCACGGACCTCGAGCGGCACGTACGTCCGACCCACTGGACACTCTGGGGGAGTAGGGTCGGTGCGTAACGCCCGCTCAATTTCCGCATCGACCTCCCATACCACCGGTGCCACCAGACAAGACTCCGGCAGTATGGGAGTGGGCTCAATGGACCTCTCCTCTGTGTCATACCGCCGGTACAGGGCGTCTGCCTTACCGTTCTGGGACCCTGGGATGTACGTGATCTTAAAAACGAACCGGGTCAGGAACATGTTCCACCTAGCCTGACGAGGGTTTAATCTCCTAGCTGCCCGGATGTACTCCAGGTTACGATGGTCGGTCAGAATGAGAAAAGGGTGTTGAGCCCCCTCAAGCCAATGCCTCCACACCTTTAGGGCTTGAACCACGGCTAACAGCTCCCTGTCCCCTACGTCATAATTACGCTCCGCCGGGCTGAGCTTCTTAGAATAAAAAGCGCAGGGACGGAGCTTAGGTGGCGTGCCTGAGCGTTGCGACAGTACTGCCCCAATACCGGCCTCTGACGCGTCCACCTCTACCTGGAACGCTAAAGCGGGGTCCGGGTGCGCCAGCACCGGAGCCGAGGTGAACAGGTCCTTCAGTTTACAAAACGCCCTGTCCGCCTCAGCTGACCACTGCAAACGCACCGGGCCCCCCTTCAGCAGGGAAGTAATGGGAGCTGCTACCTGTCCAAAACCCCCGGATAAACCTCCGGTAGTAATTGGCAAAACCCAAAAACTGCTGCACCTCTTTCACAGTGGTTGGGGTTTGCCAGTTACGCACGGCTGACACACGGTCAATCTCCATCTTCACCCCTGACGCGGACAACCGATGACCCAAGAAGGAGATGGACTCCTGGAAAAACAGACATTTCTCTGCCTTGACATACAAGTCATGCTCCAACAGTCTACCCAACACTCGGCGTACCAGGGCTACATGCTCGGCACGTGTAGCAGAGTACACTAAGATGTCGTCAATGTACACTACCACTCCCTGCCCATGCAGGTCTCGGAAGATCTCGTCCACAAATGATTGGAAGACTGAAGGAGCATTCATTAACCCGTATGGCATGACAAGATACTCATAATGACCTGAGGTGGTACTAAATGCTGTCTTCCATTCATCCCCCTCCCTAATGCGCACCAAGTTATAAGCGCTCCTGAGATCCAGTTTTGTGAAGAACCGCGCCCCGCGTAATGATTCAGTCATACTCGCAATCAGAGGAAGAGGGTAACTGTATTTCACAGTGATCTGATTGAGACTACGATAATCAATACACGGGCGCAAACCTCCATCTTTCTTCTTCACAAAAAAGAAACTCGAGGACGCAGGGGAAGTGGAGGGCCGTATGTATCCCTGTTTCAGGGACTCAGCTATGTATGTCTCCATAGCCGCCGTCTCCTCTTGAGACAGAGGATACACATGGCTCCGCGGAAGTGCCGCACCTGTCTGGAGGTTTATCGCACAATCTCCCTGCCTATGAGGTGGCAATCGTGTCGCCCTCGTCTTGCTGAACACGAGTGCCAAATCCTCATACTCAGGGGGAATGTGCATTGCGGGCACTTGGTTCGGACTCTCCACCGTAGTCGCCCCCACGGAAACACCTAGACATCGCCCAACACACTGGCCAGACCATTCCTTGAGAGCCCTCTGTTGCCACGAAATGGTGGGGTCATGGGTGACTAACCAAGGAAGCCCCAGCACCACGGGATACGCAGGAGAGTCAATTAGGTACAACTGAATAATCTCCTCATGACCCCCCTGCGTCTTCATCTTTAGTGGCGCTGTGACTTCCCTAATCAACCCAGACCCCAACGGGCGGCTATCTAGGGCATGGACAGGAAAGGGTGTATCAACGGGCAGGAGGGGAATCCCTAACCTAGAACAAAATTTCCGATCAATAAAATTCCCAGCTGCGCCTGAATCGACTAGCGCCTTATGCTGGGAATGAGATGCAACCTGAGAAAATACTACAGGTATACAAAAGTGAACAACAGAGAGCTCTGGGTGAGTGGGGTGCCTACTCACCTGAAATGACTCTCCAGTGCGCGACCTGTTGTCCCGATTCCCTGGAGACCCTCCCCAGCACCTAGCCGCAGTGTGTCCTCCACGGCCACAGCTGGTGCAGGGGACGGCCCCCCTCGGATTCTCTCTCCTTCTCCCTCTAGCGCCAGCACCCCCGAGCTCCATTGGGATCGGCTCGGAGGTGCTGGGGGATGGAAAGGACGGCCCCATCTCGGGATGTCCGCGGGTGGCCAGCAGGGTATCCAGCCGGATGGACATGTCCACTAGCTGGTCAAAGGACAGATTGGTGTCCCTGCAGGCCAGCTCTCGACGAACGTCCTCTCGCAGGCTACACCTATAGTGGTCGATGAGGGCCCTCTCATTCCACCCCGCATCCACCGCTAGAGTCCGAAAATCCAGGGCGAAATCCTGTGCGCTCCTCTTCCCCTGTCGGAGGTGGAACAGATGCTCCCCCGCCGCTTTATCCTCAGGAGGGTGATCGAAAACAGCCCTGAAGCGGCGGGAGAACTCCGCGTAGCTGATGGTGGCGGCGTCTATTCCCCTCCATTCGGCGTTGGCCCACTCCAACGCCTTGCCGGAGAGACAGGAGATGAGGGCGGACACGCTCTCGTATCCCGAGGGCGCCGGGTGTATGGTGGCCAGGTAGAGTTCCACCTGCAGGAGGAACCCCTGACACCCGGCTGCTGTGCCATCATACGCCCTCGGGAGCGAGAGCCGAATCCCACTGGATTCCGGAACCGGTCTGGTGGGACTGGCCGATGGTGGTGGTACTGTAGGAGGAGGTGTGGGCACGCCTCCCCTTTCCCATCGGTGCAGGGTGTTCATGACTTCCTGCATGGCGGAGCCGAGTTGCTGGATCCTGGCGTCCTGGCAGCTGACCCGATCCTCCAGCGACTCGGTCGCCGCCGCTGCTCCTGCTGACTCCATGAAAGGTGTGTTGTTCTGTCAGTGTTTTGAGGTGGATGTGGTGTTGGAGTCAGGCGCAGGACACAGAAGCTTAGTCCAAACAGACTTTACTTGTCAGCTAATGACAATACAAATGAAAGGGCCTCAAATAACGGAGGCGAGCGATACGCAAAACAGTGCGTAAAACACTAAACATAAGCAATGCGCAAACAGTGCGTCAATACACTTAATAACAAGAATGCAAAATCCAAAACCTCAACGGACAGGCGTACAACAACACACAACTACAAACAAAACCAAAGGAAACTTATAGGTGACATAATCAGGACAGGATAAGACACAGGTGCACCAAACAGACAAAACCAAACAAACACAGAGAACATCAAACGGTAGCAGCTAGTACTCCGGAGACGACGAACGCCGAAGCCTGCCCGAACAAGGAGGAGGAGCAGCCTCGGCGGAATTCGTGACAATGATTTAGTACTTGGTGGCAAAACCCTTGTTGGCAATCACAGAGGTCAGACGTTTCTTGTAGTTGGCCACCAGATTTGCACACATCTCAGAAGGGATTTTGTACCACTCCTCTTTGCAGATCTTCTCCAAGTCATTAAGGTTTCGAGGCTGACGTTTGGCAATTCGAACCTTCAGCTCCCTCCACAGATCTTCTATGGGATTAAGGTCTGGAGACTGGCTAGGCCACTCCAGGACCTTAATGTGCTTCTTCTTGAGCCACTCCTTTGTTGCCTTGGCCGTGTGTTTTGGGTCATTGTCATGCTGGAAAACCCGTCCACGACCCATTTTCAATGCCCTGGCTGAGGGAAGGAGGTTCTCACCCAAGATTTGACGGTACATGGCCCCGTCCATCGTCCCTTTGATGCGGTGAAGTTTTCGTGTCCCCTTAGCAGAAAAACACCCCCAAAGCATAATGTTTCCACCTCCATGTTTGACGGTGGGGATGGTGTTCTTGGGGTCATAGGCAGCATTCCTCCTCCTCCAAACACGGCGAGTTGAGTTGATGCCAAAGAGCTCAATTTTGGTCTCATCTGACCACAACACTTTCATCCAGTTCTCCTCTGAATCATTCAGATGTTCATTGGCAAACTTCAGACGGGCATGTATATGTGCTTTCTTGAGCAGGGGGACCTTGCGGGCGCTGCAGGATTTCAGTCCTTCACGGCGTAGTGTGTTACCAATTGTTTTCTTGGTGACTATGGTCCCAGCTGCCTTGAGATCATTGACAAGATCCTCCCGTGTAGTTCTGGGCTGATTCCTCACCATTCTCATGATCATTGCAACTCCACGAGGGGAGATCTTGCATGGAGCCCCAGGCCGAGGGAGATTGACAGTTATTTTGCGTTTCTTCCATTTGTGAATAATCGCACCAACTGTTGTCACCTTCTCACCAAGCTGCTTGGCGATGGTCTTGTAGCCCATTCCAGCCTTGTGTAGGTCTACAATCTTATCCCTGACATCCTTGGAGAGCTCTTTGGTCTTGGCCATGGTGGAGAGTTTGGAATCTGATTGATTGATTGCTTCTGTGGACAGGTGTCTTTTATACAGGTAACAAGCTGAGATTAGGAGCACTCCCTTTTAAGAGTGTGCTCCTAATCTCAGCTCGTTACCTGTATAAAAGACACCTGGGAGCCAAAAATCTATCTGATTGCGAGGGGGTCAAATACTTATTTCCCTCATTAAAATGCAAATCAATTTATAACATTTTTGACATGTGTTTTTCTAGATTTTTTTGTTGTTATTCTGTCTCTCACTGTTCAAATAAACCTACCATTAAAATTATAGACTGATCATTTCTTTGTCAGTGGGCAAACATACAAAATCAGCAGGGGATCAAATACTTTTTTCCTTCACTGTACATGGTATGACACTGATGAGATGATTTAGAATTTCTTGCAGTAGTGTTTACTGATTGCCGGAAACAGTGAACACAATTGCACACATTTCACTTCTGATGAAAACAATGTGTTAATATTCTGTGAACAAAACACTTAACAGTGAATTTTGTATTCACTGATGACATTTGTATTTAATGTTTTGCAAAAGGTGGTCTAAAATATGCAAGTCAGGTACTAAAGCAAGAAAATGATCAGAAGTTCTGTAAATGTATTTGAACATTTATCATTGCTGTTCTGCTATAGATGCGTTTCAACACAGATCAAAAAATTGCTGTACGCGATTGAGGAAAAACTGTAATAGGCTATTTTATTTATAAAATCAAAGTTAAATAAAATATTTGACCAGGGGAGTTGACTGAGTATACATTCTAATTTACAGCAACAACCTGGGGAAAAATACAAAACATAGTAAAAATACATACAGTGCCCTCAGAAAGTATTCATACCCCTTGACTTATTCCACATTTGTGACCGACCACCTTGATTCGGTCTTATGTTGCAACTTTTCAAATAGTTTTTTTTTTTACATTGGATAAAAGTAGAGACTCAGAGCTACAAAATTGTATATTATACACTGAAGTTGAGGAACAAAGGGAAAGTCATTCTGCTTTGAAAGTTGATAAACTTGTAACCACAGTTTTGAGAAAATGGCCCTTGAATGTTTTGGTACACCTACTGGAGAGCTTTTCTTTGTCTACACCTATTCAGCATCGTTCACACCCTCTTAAGCCTTAGGCCCACCCATCTGTTTAAGCATTCACGTGAGGCCATGTGCTAAACAGAGTGAGTAAGGTAGTGTAGTAAACAACCAAAGATTTCAAGGCTAAAAGTGGTGAAAGTAGTAGCCTACAATAAGTAAAAACTCCAGGTAAAAATACACTTTATCTAGTCCTTGGCCTATATCCTAATCTGACTTTGGTGCAGGTCATGTTGTTCTTCACATTACTGTCTCTGGTAAACACACACTATATGAAATCAAATCAAAGTGTATTTGTCACATGGATAGAGAAGGCGCAAACGGTACAGTGAAATGGTTACTTGCATATTTGCATAGTAGCAATATCAAAAATAGAAAGTGTCCAGATATAAATATTTTATAAATATTTTATAATTATTAGATGATGCTTACCCAGACCCACTTGTCTAAATTGATGGGTCATGTGAAAGAAATGCTATAACCACGCCCAGCCACATCTAGCTAAGTCAGGGGTCCCCAACTGGCGGCGGCCCCGCAGGCTGAATTTGGCCCGTGAGTAATCATTATAATTTTTTAATTGTTGGACATAAAAGATTGTAAAAACACCAGCAAATCAGCTCCAGGTCATTTTAATTTTGGATTTCCAAAGTATTCCCACGCATAATAGAGAGATACATGTGATCGTATATAAATGCAAGCAAGGTTTAAAATTATTATATTTTAGTAAAATATTGTATCTGTTCTTGCAGTCAATTTGCAGTCTACAAATTATTGGTCATTATTTTCAGCAACCTGACCATCCGCTCAAAAAAATTAAATAAAACGGCCCTCGGCTGAATCTAGTTGATGATCTCTGAGCTAAGTGGATGGGTCACTATTGTCTAGACATGTATACATGTTCATGAAATATAATAGATGGCTGCAATCACCCCCAGACACACCTGGCTAACTTGATGGGTCATGTAAACATCTGGCGAAGTGAAGTCTTTTGTTTAGACATGTAGCTAGCTAGCTAGCTAGCTAGCTAGCTATTAGGGTTCATGATGGTTCACTTTCTAACAATGAACCATAATCCCAACCCTACTAGCAATACAAACGGATTGTCATAGCTAGCCACCATGCATGAAATGTTGTAGTAAGAATCTGCAGGTAGCTAAAGCTAACCAACTAGGTTCAATACTAGCTAGCTAGCTAACATTAGACTATAACTAGCAATGCAAATGGCTTTCTGAGATACTGATAATATTTCTACACAGATCACACACATAATGTTAGCTAGCGAGCCAGAAAGCTAACGTTTGCTAGCTAGCTAGCTAACAATACGCTTTAACTTGCAATGAAAATGACTTCTGACCAAATTTGAAACGTATAATATCTAATAATGTAGCTAGACTCTTACCTGTATACATGGATGAACACTTCATGGCAGTCTGGAACCCCTTTAACTCTGTTTTGTTTTTAGCTACAGCTTGTTTGACCCGCGTAAGTCAAGACACTCAGGTTCACACTGACCGTGTGCAGAAAGTAGTCCATCGCAACCTTTTCCCACTGATCTTTGTCGTAGCGCCTGCTAAATTCAGGGCAGCAATGTTCTCCATGGCTAACGCTACACACTATATATGCAAAAGTATGTGGTGATGCCTTCAAATTAGTGGATTTGGCTATTTCAGCCACACCCGTTGCTGACAGGTGTATAAAATCGAGCACACAGCCATGCAATCTCCATAGACAAACATTATCAGTAGAATGGCCTTACTGAAGAGCTCAGTGACATTCAATGTGGCACCGTCATAGGATGCCACCTTTTCAACAAGTCAGTTCGTCAAATTTCTGCCCTCCTACAGTCAACTGTAAATGCTGTAATTGTGAAGTGGAAATATAAGCAACAATGGCTCAGCTGCGAAGTGGTAGGCCACACAAGCTCACAGAACGGGACCGCCGAATGCTGAACCGCGTAGTGCGTAAAAATCGTCTGTCCTCACACAAGCCTAAGATCACCATGCACAATACCAAGCGTCGGCTGGAGTGTTGTAAAGCTTGCCACCATTGGACTCTGGAGAAGTGGAAACGCGTTCTCTGGATTGATGAATCACGCTTCACCATCTGGCAGTCCGACGGACAAATCTGGGTTTGGCGGATGCCAGGAGAACACTAACTGCCCCGATGGATAGTGCCAACTGTAAAGTTTGGTGGAGGAGGAATAATGGTCTGGGGCTGTTTTTTATGGTTCAGGCTAGGCCCCTTAGTCCAAGTGAAGGGAAATCTTAACGCTACAGCATACAATGACATTCTAGACGATTCTGTGCTTCCGTGACAATGCCCCCATGCACAAAGCAAGGTCCTTACAGAAATCATTTGTCAAGATCAGTGTGGAAGAACTTGACTGGCCTGCACTGAGCCCTGACCTCAACCCCATCGAACACCTTTGGGATGAATTGGAACGCAGACTGCCTAATCATGGAAGCAAGTCCCCGAAGTAATAATAATAATAATAATAATATGCCATTTAGCAGACGCTTTTATCCAAAGCGACTTACAGTCATGCGGGCATACATTTTTGTGTATGGGTGGTCCCGGGGATCGAACCCACTACCCTGGCGTTACAAGTGCTGTGCTCTACCAGCTGAGCTACAGAGGACCACAATGTTCCAACATCTAGTGGAAAGCCCTCCCAGAAGAGTGGAGGTTGTTGTAGAAGCAAAGGGGGGACCAACTCCATATTAATGCCCATGATTTTGGAATGAGATGTTTGACAAGCAGGTGTCCACATACTTTTGGTCATGTAGTGTATCTTTCAAAAAAGCCGTGGCTAAACAAACTAGGCTCCTAATTTAACAATTGTATTTGTATTTACAGGTGGCATACAAGTTTGTTATTAAGGCACATGAAAGTTCACATGTTCCAGAAGGCATTTCTGCCAAAAAACACATTTTGAGTTAAAATGCCTATCCTGTGAAGTAGTGACGTGCGAAATACGCCTAGCTTCTGGAAATATGTCACATTTTGTTGTGATACAGCCTGAATTCAAAATTGATTAAATCCATGTTTTTCTCACCCATCTACACACAATACCCGATAATGACAAAATGAAAACATGATTTTCACAATTTTAGAAAATTTATTGAAAATTAAATACAGAAATATTTAATTTACATAAGTATTCACACCCCTTAGTCAATACCTTGTAGCTTTGAGTAGTCTTGCGTATGTCTGTATCAGCTTTGCACATCTCGATTTGGGGATTTTCTCCCGTTCTTCCTTGCAGATTTTGGCAAGCTCTGTTAATTTACACTGAACAAAAATATAAACGCAACATGCGACAATTTCTGAGATTTTACTGATTTACAGTTCATATAAGGAAATCAGTCAATTGAAATAAATTCATTAGGCCCTAATCTATGGATTTCACATGACTGGGAATACAGATATGAATCTGAAGATACCTTAAAATCAAAATGTAGGGGTGTGGATCAGAAAACCAGTCTGTATCTGGTGTGACCACCATTTGCCTCATGCAGCACGACACATCTCCTTCGCATAGAGTTGATCAGGCTGTTGATTGTGGCCAATGTTGTCCCACTCCTCTTCAATGGCTGTGCGAAGTTGCTGGATATTGGTGGGAACTGGAACATGCTGTCGTATGCGTCGATCCAGAGCATCCCAAACATGCTAAATGGGTGACATGTCTGGTGAGTATGTAGGCCATGGAAGAACGGGGACATTTTCAGCTTCCAGGAATTGTGTACAGTTCCTTGCGACATGGGGCTGTGCATTATCATGCTGAAACATGAGGTGATGGCGGTGGATGAATGGCACGACAATGGGCCTCAGGATCTCATCCTGATATCTCTGTGCATTCAAATTGCATCAATAAAATGCAATTGTGTTCGTTGTGCGTAGCTTATTCCTGCCCATACCATAAACCCACCACCACCATGGGGCACTCTGTTCACAATGTTGACATCAGCAAACCGCTCGCCCATACAAGGCCATACACGCAATCTGCCCGGTACAGTTGAAACAGGGATTAATCCGTAAAGGGCACACTTCTCCAGCGTTCCAGTGGCCATCGAAGGTGAGCATTTGCCCACTGAAGTTGGTTACGACGCCGAACTGTAGTCAGGTCAAGACCCTGGTGAGGACAATGAGCATGCAGATGAGCTTCCCTGAGATGGTTTCTGACAGTTTCTGCAGAAATTCTTCAGTGGTGCTGGTCTCAGATGATCCCACAAGTGAAGAAGCCGGATGTGGAGGTCCTGGGCTGGCGTGGTTACACGTGGTCTGCGGTTGTGAGGCCGGTTGGACGTACTGCCAAATACTCTAAAATGACGTTGGAGGCGGCTTATGGTAGAGAAATTAACATTCAATTCTCTGGCAACAGCTCTGGTGGACATTCCTGCTGTCAGCATGCCAATTGCAAGCTCCCTTAAAACTTGAGACATCTGTAGCATTGTGTTGTGTGACAAAACTGCACATTTTAGAGTGGTCTTTTATTGTCCCCAGCACCTGTGTAAAGATCATGCGGTTTAATCAGCTTCTTGCTATGCCACACCTGTCAGGTGGATGGATTATCTTGATGGAGAAATGCTCCCAAACAGGGATGTAAACAAATGAGCACAAATCTTTTGATAAATAATCTATTTGTGCGTATGTAACATTTCGGGATATTTTATTTCAGCTCATGAAACATGAAACATGGGACCAACGCTTTACATGTTGCGCTTATATTTTTATTCAGTGTAGATGGGGAGCGGGGGTGAACAGCAATGTTCAAGTCTTTCAACAGATTTTCAATGGGATTCAAGTCTGGGCTTTGGCTGGGCCACTCAAGAACTTTCACATTCCAGCATTGCTTTGGCTGTATGCTTATGGTCATTGTCCTGTTGGAACTTAAATCTTCGCCCCAGTCTAAGGTCGTTTGCTCTCTGAAGCAGGTTCTCATTAAGGATTTGCCTGCATTTGGCTTCATGCATTATTCCCTCTTATCTTTACCAGTCTCCCAGTCCCTGCCGCTGAAAAGCATCCCCATAGCATGATGCTGCCACCACCATGCTTTAGACGGGTGATGGATGAGCTGTGCCTGGTTTTCTCCAGACATAGCGCTTTGCATTCAGGCCAAAGAGTACACATTTTGTCTCATCAGACCACAGAATCTTTTGTCTTATGCTCTCAAAGTTATTCACAAACCTTTTTGCAAACTCCAGGTGTGCTGTCATGTGCCTTTTTCTCAGGAGTGGCTTCTGTCTGGCCCAGATTGGTGAAGTGCTGTAGAGACTGTTGTCCTTCTGGCAGGTTCTCCCATGGCCTCCCTGACCAAGGTCCTTCTTACCCTGTTGCTCAGTTTGGTCGGACGGCCAGCTCTAGTCAGAGTCTGGGTAGTTCCATATTTTTTTCAATTTCCCAATGATGGAGACCAATGTACTCTTGAAAACTTTCAAGACTCTATAAATTGTGTTATACCCTTCCCCAGATATATGCCTCATCACAATTATATCTTGGAGATCTACGGACAGTTCCTTGGACTTCATGGTATAGTTTCTGCTCTGACTTGCACTGTCAACTGTGGGACATTATATAGACGGGTGTGTTTCTTTCTAAATCATGTCCAAACAATTGAATTTTCCACAATTGTAGTGACATATCAAGGATGATCAAAGGAAATTGGATGCACCAGAGCTCAATTTGGAGTGTCATAGCGAAGGGGTGTGAATACTTCTGTAAATTAGATATTTCTGTATTTATTTTTCAATACATTTGCAAAAATGTCTAAAAACATGTTTTCCCTTTGTCATTATGGGGTATTGTGTGTATATGGGTGAGAAAAAATATATATTTAATACATTTTGAACTCAGGCTGTAACACAACAAAATGTGGAATAAGTCAAGGGGTATGAATACTTTCTGAATGTCGTGATCAAAAGTTTTGAGAATGACACAAATACTAATTTTCACAAAGTCTGCTGCCTCAGTTTTGATGATGGCAATTTGCATATACTCCAGAATGTCATGAAGCGTGATCAGATGAATTGCAATTAATTGCAAAGTCCCTCTTTGCCATGAAAATGAACTTAATCCCCCCAAAACATTTTCACTGCATTTCAGCCCTGCCACAAAAGGACCAGCTGACATCATGTCAGTGATTCTCTCGTTAACATAGGTGAGAGTGTTGACGAAGACAAGGCTGGAGATCACTCTGTCATGCTGATTGAGTTAGAATAACAGACTGGAAGCTTTAAAAGGAGGGTGGTGCTTGAAATCATTGTTCATCCTCTGTTAACCATGGTTACCTGCAAGGAAACAAGTGCCGTCATCATTGCTTTGCACAAAAAGGGCTTCCCAGGCAAGGATACTGCTGCTAGTAAGATTGCACCTAAATCAACCATTTATCGGATCATCAAGAACTTCAAGGAGAGAGGTTCAATTGTTGTGAAGAAGGCGTCAGGGCGCCCAAGAAAGTCCAGCAAGCGCCAGGACCGTCTCCTAAAGTTGATTCAGCTGTGGGATCGGGGCACCACCAGTGCAGAGCTTGCTCAGGATTGGCAGCAGGCAGGTGTGAGTGCATCTGCACGCACAGTGAGGCGAATACTTTTGGAGGATGGTCTGGTGTCAAGAAGGGCAGCAAAGAAGCCACTTCTCTCCAGGAAAAACATCAGGGACAGACTGATATTCTGCAAAAGGTACAGGGATTGGACTGCTGAGGACTGGGGTAAAGTCATTTTCTCGGATGAATCCCCTTTCCGATTGTTTGGGGCATCTGGAAAACACCTTGTCCGGAGAAGACAAGGTGAGTGCTACCATCAGTCCTGTGTCATGCCAATAGTAAAGCATCCTGAGATCATTCATGTGTGGGGTAGCTTCTCAGCCAAGGGAGTGGGCTCACTCACAATTTTGCCTAAGAACACAGTTATGAATAAAGAATGGTACCAACACATCCTCCGAGAGCAACTTCTCCCAACCATCCAAGAACAGTTTGGTGACGACCAATGCCTTTTCCAGCATGATGGAGCACCTTGCCATAAGGCAAAAGTGATAACTAAGTGGCTCGGGGAACAAAACATCGAAATGTTGGGTCCATGGCCAGGAAACTCCCCAGACCTTAATCCCATTGAGAACTTGTGGTCGATCCTCAAGAGGCGGGTGGACAAACAAAAACCCACAAATTCTGACAAACTCCAAGCATTGATTATGCAAGAATGGGCTGCCATCAGTCAGGATGTGGCCCAGAAGTTAATTGACAGCATGCCAGGGCGGATTGCAGAGGTCTTGAAAAAGAAGGGTCAACACTGCAAATATTGACTCTTTGCATAAACTTAATGTAATTGTCAATAAAAGCCTTTGACACTTATGGAATGCTTGTAATTATACTTCAGTATACCATAGTAACATCTGACAAAAATATCTCATAACACTGAAGCAGCAAACTTTGTGAAGACCAATATTTGTGTCATTCTCAAAACCTTTGACCACGACTGTAGGTAGCCATTTCCTGCAGTCAAATCACCAAATCGCCCTCTAGTGGCCTCCAATCCAGTGTTTCTATGTCAAACGGTTTTGTTATATTTCAGTGATGTATATAAAGTGTAATATTGGGATGCAAACTCAAAATTGAATACATTTCCACTCTATATCTGACATGGTACAGGTATCTTATTTTTTAAAGCCCATAGCCATGTTTGTGAGGTGTATACTTTTGTTTCAAAGTCGATTTGTTTACAGTTTTTCTCAATTGTTTACACACAAATACTGGTACTTGAGACACAATGACCACAACATGTAACTCATGCACCAACCCCCTGAACCAATTCTGCTAAACTACAAGCACAATTCCTGCTTTACACTCAAATTGCAGTTCTACAACACACTTTTTTCAAAACACTACACCCAAATCTTTGCATTTGGCACAATTTTCATGCAGAAAATCTCTTGTTTTCACAATGAACACACTGCCATTCAAATATGCACACTGACTCATCACATGGGCAAACACCCGTCACACAGTTTTACAATTAGCAATCAGAGCTTTAGCATAAAAGGGCAACAGGTGAGCTCTTCTGTTTTGGAGCAATGGATGCCAACATTGGAAACAGAGGCAGAGCCAGAGGAGTGAGAGTAAGAGGAGGAGGAAGGGGAGGACGAGGACGAGGAAGGCCAAGGACCGTAATCTCTGATGAGATCCGAGCCACTTTGGTTGATCATGTGGTCAACCATGGTCTAACAATGAGGGAGGCTGGGCAAAGAGTACAGCCAAATTTGAGCAGGTACACTGTAGCATCCATCATCCGGACATTCCGAAATGAGAATAGGTAAGAAATCCACTCTCACTAGAAAATTGCAGTACTGCATATCAATACAGTACTCAATGAGTACAGTAGTACAGTATTGCCTGTGGACTGTTCTGTAGGACTGTAAAAATAAAGTATGTTTTAAGTATTTGGGAAATGTATTTCTACTTTGTATTTACAGCATTTTACTATTTGTTTGGCAGAACTGAAAGATTACCAACACAAGGTGGTCGGGAACGTGTTCTGTCTCCTGAACAGGAAACTGAAATCATGAACATGGTCCTAGAGAATAAGGCCATAACATTACGGCAAATACAAAGAAAAATAATAGAAAACAATGAGATATTTCAATATATTGATAGGGTAAGCTTATCAACACTGGACCGTGTCTTGCGCAGAAATAATCTTAGGATGAAGCAGGTCTACAGGGTGCCATTTGAACGCAATTCAGAAAGAGTCAAAGAATTGCGATATAACTATGTGCAAGTGAGTCCTATACAATCCCACAATTGATGCATACTCTCAACATTGTATAAATTATACATATTTCAGTATTGTAATCATAATGATTGTGCTTCACAATAGTGACCACTCCATGTCTATTTCTGATATTGTCATGTGTGTTTCAGAGAGTCCTGGAGCTAGAGGTGGCTGCAGTGGAGCACCAGTTCATCTTCATTGATGAGGTTGGATTCAACCTCACAAAAAGACGAAAGAGGGGAAGGAATATCATCGGCCAGCGTGCCATTGTTCAAGTCCCTGGCCAGCGCGGAGGGAACATCACAATGTGTGCAGCGATTACCCACCACGGCGTCATCCATCACCATGCTACCCTTGGCCCCTACAACACCACCCAACACATTCCTGGACACCCTACACAACACACTCATTCCACCAGATCAGGTAGATGGCCCAGAGCAGCTCAGGTACGTTGTCATTTGGGACAACGTAAGTTTCCACAGGGCTGCTCTGGTTCGTAACTGGTTCACTGCCCACCCACGCTTTTTAGTTGTTTATCTCCCTCCATATTCTCCATTCCACAATCCTATTGAGGAATTTTTTTCTGCCTGGAGATGGAAAGTGTATGACCGAAATCCACAAATGCGTATACCTCTTCTCCAAGCTATGGAAGACGCATGTGGAGTTATAGCAGCTGATGCTTTTCATGGCTGGAATCGCCATGCTAGGCGATATTTCCCCCGCTGCTTGGCCAGGGAAAACATTGCTTGTGATGTGGATGAGGTGCTGTGGCCAGACCGCAACAGAAGAGAGGATACAGCATAGTTTTTTTAAATTTTTTTTGTACGTTTTTTTTCTGTAACTGTATACATTAAATTCTTCTGTTTTGTATGTAGACCACTGTATGTGCAACTTTGTGTTGGTTGGGAATGGGATGTACACTGTGTACATTGTTTTTGTGGGGAAAATGAAATATATTTGTTACCGTGTATTTGTGTGTTCTGAGTATAAAAACAATATTCTCAAATATTTTACAACACACTTATGTATGTACTGTCTGTAATAATGGCAACACTGAACCAAAAAAAGGCCTTATGATGAATGGAGAAGAAGTGTTTTCCATTCATCATAGTGTTTTACATTGAGCACATCAGTGTTCAACTGGTTCTTATAATTGTCTATTCAAAATTCCATTTTGATAAGAAATAACATTGTTTTGAATGTAAAGTTTCATTTTGCTGGAGAATTGAGGGGTTTTGCCCATTGTGTGTGTTTTTTGATTTGTGTGTAGAGTTCTGAGAATATGAGGCATGCTTTCAGAAAATGTGTGTAAACAATCGAGAAAAACTGTAAGACTACCAATAAACACTCTTTGTGACCCTGATTTATCCCACTGCAGTAAACGTTAACCTACAAAATATATAAGCAAGCAAAAAACACAGACACAATAAAAAACAAACAAGATCAAGCATAGAAGAAAAATAGGACTAAATCAAATCAAACTTTAAATGCACTTTAAATAAAGTTTGATTAGATTTAGTCGTATTCTTTACCTTCGATTTTTGGTTGAGATGGAGACGTTAATCCAACATATCAAGTATTAATTTGTAGACACACTGAAATTAAAGCCAGACTAAGTCAGTGGAACAGATGGAACTATATAAGCAGAAGATACATCTCCTTGTATATGTTTGTATTTGGTTGCGTTGGAATCAAACACAATTCAATATCACTAAATATCGTTACATTTTAAATCAACCAGCGCTTGAAACCCTGTTGTATTGTTTATGTTTAGTTGAATTCTGAGTTGAATTGAAAAAAATATCTGTTGATGACTTTGCAAATGCTATATAGGCCTAAATAGCATTATTTATAATATATGAGTGATAAAGTATAGTCACATTTCATTTGCTCTATTAAACCTACCCTTTGGAATGACTTTGATAGTAACAGTGAATCTATTTAGTTTTTTAAGTGGAGTTCTGTCAACAATCATTCTCCCGATAGCACATTGGTAATAGTCAGTGACAAATATCATAGTTAAACAGGGATGGGCTTTGTTAAAATCCTGGATGTGAATTTAGGTAAATCAATTCTCCAGTAGGTGCTGCCCAGCCTATAGTTTTCTTTTCTGATAGTGGATATAATGTTGAAGATCTGACATTGTTTTAAAGGTACAATTTCAACCACAGGATTATTTTTCACATAGACTCCGCATCACAAGACGTTGACAAATTACGTTGAAACAACGTTGATTCAACCAGTTTGTGCCCAGTGGGGTTGTGCAGTTCATTAGTTGAACAGCAATCTTACCTGCCCTTTTTGTTTTGTTGTCTTCTCTCTCTCCCTGTAGGTTTGACTTCTTCTAAAAGCCCCAATGGAGCAGGATGTGGAGAGTCCGGCAGTCACCATCCGAAAGCCCAAGCTACCCAAGCCATCCCATGAGGACCTGCCCAAGCAGCTGGTGGATCAGGTGCGGGCAAAAAGGGAGATTCAGAGGTACGTCCGTAAGGACGGCAAGTGTAATGTCCACCATGGCAACGTCCAGGAGACCTATCGCTACCTGACAGATATCTTCACCACACTGGTGGACCTCAAGTGGAGGTTCAACCTCTTCATCTTCGTCTTGGTGTACACAGTGACATGGCTCTTATTCGGCTTTGCGTGGTGGCTCATCGCCTATGTCCGTGGCGACCTGGAACACATAGGGGACAACCAGTGGACTCCCTGTGTCAATAACCTCAACGGGTTTGTCTCAGCCTTTCTCTTCTCCATAGAGACGGAGACCACCATAGGGTATGGCTATAGGGTTATAACAGACCAATGCCCAGAGGGGATCCTTCTGCTGTTGATTCAGTCGGTGCTGGGGTCCATAGTTAATGCCTTCATGGTGGGCTGCATGTTTGTTAAGATCTCGCAGCCCAAGAAGCGGGCGGAGACGTTGGTGTTCTCCACCAATGCCGTCATCTCCGTGAGGGACGGCCGGCTGTGCCTGATGTTCAGGGTGGGGGACCTCCGGAACTCGCACATCGTGGAGGCCTCCATCAGAGCCAAGCTGATCAAGTCCAAGCAGACCAAGGAAGGGGAGTTCATACCCCTCAACCAGACAGACATGAACGTGGGTTATGACACTGGGGACGACAGGCTCTTCCTGGTGTCCCCGCTCATCATCTGCCATGAGATCAACCAGAACAGCCCCTTCTGGGAGATCTCCCAGGCCCACCTTGACAAAGAGGACCTGGAGATCGTGGTCATTCTGGAGGGCATGGTGGAGGCTACAGGTAAGCAGCGTCAAACATATCAATTACAGGTTTAATTCATTCACTTTTCCTTCTCTTTGTTTCCTAATTAGCAGATTTCACCAAGTTAAACTGAAACTTTTCTGCAGTTTGATAATACATATTTAATTTGTGTTTGGGTGTTGTATTAGCTATGACAATAACTCTAGTAATTTTATACAGTAGCAAAGACCATGCTCATCGTCCAGTTATATGTTACCACTGATTTGCATTAGTAGTTAATGGATTATGCAGAAGTGAACAAGGATGTTTCATCTCTTATTATAATAATGCATTCATGTGTGCTTATCTCCTCTCCTTTTCTTCTTACCTTGTTTTCCACTGAGGTTTGAGAGGGGGTCATTGAAAGGCATGAGGGAAACAAACAAGGTGATATAATTAAATTAATCAAGATTCAGCCTTAATGTGCACAGGGCCGGAGAACATTTGTTAGCAGGGTCTCCCCCCAAAAATTGCCTTTTAAAAACGCATTTCATGCAATTCTATGTCATTTACATGACAGAAGACATTAGCTGAATCTTTTGTAATACCACACAAATTACCAAAATTAGTGGCTACTCTGACAAACTGAGATCAATCTGGTCTTGAATTCAAACAAACAATAGACCAGGCCAATGAAGCGACACACAGCAGAAGCCATAGGCTACTACTCATGGTGATGGCCGATGCGCTCCTCTTGGCAATAGCCTATCTCAAGATGAGCTACTTTGAAAAACAGTGCTGTTGTTAGAAAAAAAATTGGAGTTGTTGAGAATTTGATTTCTATTGGTTCTACAAACAGATTAGTCTTCTCTTTTCAGCTGTAGGCATTTGCTTTCCAAACTGTATGTTCTTCCAGCTATTGTATTTTGACATTTGAAAAGGGCAAACAGACAGTCGCAACCAACCATAGAAATATAATCCATAGATGGCAGTTCCCATTCAAGTCAGGACTAGCAGCCATTGCTAGTCTACTCATGACTTTAACACCAGGGTAAGTGGTCCCAAAACCTTTGTATAGATTATATGTCCACAACGCAACAAGCTGTATATTTGGGGGATACAAAGTTTATGTTATTGTGTGTGGGATGCATTTTCCTGGCAATCGTTTAGGTCTACTTGTAGAATCTATGCCAAGGTGCATTGAAGCTGTTCTGGCAGCTCGTGGTGGCCCAACACCCTTTTAAGACACTTTATGTTGGTGTTTCCTTTATTCTGGCAGTTAGCTGTATGCGCTTGTGATAACATTTCATCCACAGTTATTTTTGAGAAACTATTGATCTTCTGTGACAAAATGATATGGTCTTTTTTTAACATTGAGAGTGGGCTCCTATGGTTGGATAAAAAAATATATATAATACAAAATATATATATACAGCTCTGGAAAAAATTAAGAGACCACTGCACATTTTTCTTAAATCAGCATCTCTACATGTATGACAGCCATTCCATTACAGTGTCTGTTGAATTCCAACACAGGCACACCTCATTCTACTGAATTAGGTACTGATTAGGTGATCACCAGAACCAAATCTTATTTAACGAGGAAAAGTATAAAACCACTGCTGTGGTCATCACTATCCTCTTGCAATAGGACCAGCTGGATGGCAAAAACAGTGCTAATAGTACCTCAAAAGTAATATTAATCAAAAAATAACAATTGACCATGCCAAAAGAGTTGAAAAGGAAAGTTTTGAGTGAGGAAAAGAAGGGTTCAATTCTGGCTTTACTGGCAGAGGGATACAGTGAGCATCAGGTTGCTTCCATCCTTAACATTTCAAAGACGGCGGTTCATAAGAACAAGGTCAAGCAGCAGACATTGGGGACAACAAAGCTACAGACCGGCAAAGGGCAAAAACGACTCTCTACTGACCGGGATGACCGACAACTCATTCGAATGTCACTCAACAACCGTAGGATGACATCAAGTGACCTACAAAAAGAATGGCAAACTGCAGCTGGGGTGAAGTGCACGGCGAGGACGGTTCAAAACAGGCTCCTAGGGGCAGGGCTGAAGTCATGCAAAGCTAGAAAAAAGCCCTTCATCAATGAGAAGCAAAGAAGAGCCAGGCTGAGGTTTGCAAAATACCATAAGGATTGGACGGTAGAGGACTGGAGTAAGGTCATCTTCTCTGATGAGTCCAATTTTCAGCTTTGCCCAACATCTGGTCGTCTAATGGTTAGACGGAGACCTGGAGAGGCCTACAAGCCACAGCGTCTCGCACCCACTGTGAAATTTGGTGGAGGATTGGTGAGGATATGGGGGTGCTTCAGCAAGGCTGGAATCGGGCAGATTTGTCTTTGTGAAGGACGCATGAATCAAGCCACGAACAAGGTTGTCCTGGAAGAAAACTTGCTTCCTTTTGCTCTGACATTGTTCCCCAACTTTGAGGATTGGTTTTTCCAACAGGACAATGCGCCATGCCACACAGCCAGGTCAATCAAGGTGTGGATGGAGGACCACCAGATCAAGACCCTGTCATGGCCAGCCCAATCTCCAGACCTGAACCCCATTGAAAACTTCTGGAATGTGATCAAGAGGAAGATGGATGGTCACAAGCCATCAAACAAAGCCGAGCTGCTTGAATTTTTGTGCCAGGAGTGGCATAAAGTCACCCAACATCAATGTGAAAGACTGGTGGAGAGCATGCCAAGACGCATGAAAGCTGTGATTGAAAATCAGGGTTATTCCACCAAATATTGATTTCTGAACTCTTCCTAAGTTAAAACATTAGTATTGTGTTGTTTAAAAATGAACATGAACTTATTTTCTTTGCATTATTCGAGGTCTGACAACACTGCATCTTTTTTGTTATTTTGACCAGTTGTCATTTTCTGCAAATAAATGCTCTAAATGACAATATTTTTATTTGGAATTTGGGAGAAATGTTGTCAGTAGTTTATAGAATAAAACAAAAATGTTAATTTCACCCAAACACACACCTATAAATAGTAAAACCAGAGAAACTTATATTTTTGCAGTGCTCTCTTAATTTTATCCAGAGCTGTGTTTATATATATATATATATATATATATATATATATATATATATATATATATATATATATATATATATGTGTTTGGGCCCAGCCCCTAGCTCACACAATTCACCAGTCACATTTATTATGCAGTTTATTTATTAATCAGTTACACAATCAAGGCAGGGCCCCCCGGTTACCCACGTGGGCCCCTACCTCCTCTCCACCCATCTATTAAAGCGACAGCAGGCAGCAGCAAGCTGTCTACACTCATTGAGGGCGGCCTCCTGAATCCTCCTGTAGTTGGCGGTTGCAGTAAAAATGAAAAATGTAGTGCCTTTGGAAAGTATTCAGACCCATTGACTTTTTCCACATTTTGTTACGTTACACCCATATTCTAAAATGGATTAAATAAATAAAAATCCAGACAAATCTACACACAATACCCCATAATGACAAAGTGAAAACAGGTTTTTAGAAATGTTTGCAAAAAAAAACAGAAATACCTTATTTACATAAGTATTCAGACCCTTTACTATGAGACTCTAAATTGAACTCAGGTGCATGCTGTTTCCATTGATCATCCTTGAGATGTTTCTACAACTTGATTGGAGTCCACCTGTGGTAAATTCAATTTTTTGCTGTCTCTTGGGCCCCCCACAGGCCTGGGCCCAGGGACTCCAGTCCCGGTAAACCCCTGCATTAATCCGGCCCTGTATGTGCACCATGGTATTGCCCCACAGCCTTTTGTTAGGTTTTTAGCTACACAATAGGCTTATTGTGAGGGAGATGCAAATAAGATCAGATGTTATTACCAATAGGAAAAGGCAGGTGCATCCCTGGTTGTGTAACCACATGGACCATTGTAAACACTGTCTGCAGACACTTTTGCCTGATTATACAAGCAGTAAAGAGTCTTCAGTGTGGAATAAAACTAAGAGGCACAGTGCAGCCAGCCAGGTGTGCACACAGGTTACAGATAGCACAGATTACTTTCCTTTGGCATTGATATGAAAAAACAGACACTTGTTACACACACAAACTATTTAACACAAACATACCCACAAGACAGGTACTCATTGTATCCATTGTGTGGTGAATATGTTTTCCTTGACTCAAATTGCTGTTTGTTGGTTGGTCTAGCTTTGCTGCATTTGATTTGGCTTGACCTCAGTGCATGTCCGTGTGTTACTGAAATCAAGTGCACTGCCTTTCCAGAATTCCAGACTAATTACTTCCAGTCCAGATACCAGATTTACTGTGCATCATGCTAGAAGACAATTTAATCCTGTTGTTGGGAGGAACACAAATTATTTATCTTTGAAGGTTGTTTACCTTGAGTCTCCTTGACTCCTACTCAGACCAAACAAAACCGTCCGAGACATCTTGGAAGCAAGACTTGGTTGTCAGAATAAAGGGATAAACACAAACACGCGTTTCATAAATTAAAACACTGTTACAAAGGAGCTGCAGTGAGGATTCGCTAAGGCTGAGTGACTTTGTATTTTCAGAGGCAGCAGAAAAGCAGCTAAGTGACTTGACGGGGTGAGAAGCAGGTCTCCACGCATGCTTCGGCCTGTACATTTTCATGTTGCGTTAGTGAGGTAACATTAATGTGAGTGAGTCACTCTCTATCAGGCACTGAGGGCCTTCCACAGCACAGCTCCAACGCAACACATCACTCCGGGACCTAACAGGGAAGCCCTGAAGAGGGATAGACATGATTGAATTTGGCAGCTTGTCAGAGGCTGTGCACACACATTCAAAACACAAGGCCTTGTTTAACATTTTTGCCAACAAAATGCCAACACAAAGGACATTTGCATTCAGAATTTTTTCTGGAACAATATTTCTGTAGATGGCATCACTGAAAAGCGGTTCTAAAGGGACCTAAGCGTTCCACGAATGCAGGGTGTCGTACTGTATGGCGTGTGACTGCGCTTGTATGATTTGAGCTGAAGAGTAAGACAATTGAGCTGAAGAGTAAGGTCTGTTTGTTGCACATTATCATGCAAAGCAGGAAGTGTGCTTGTTTGTCTGTAAATCACATTTGGTTTTTGTATCATGTTCCAGGGAAGGTCTGACTGCAACTTTCTATTTTAAATCGCACAGGGTGTAGTGAGAGTTTTTTTTGGCCTTGCTGTAATGTGAGAAATCATTGCACTGCAGTTTCTGGGCCGATACTGTTGTTTCTTTGAAAATCGTAAGAAAAAGGCCATTTGATAATGGGAACTTGAATGCATCCACTCAAAACAGGCCCATTAAAGGTTGGGTCAAAGAGTAAACTAGAAATGATCCTGCTATGAAACTGCTCTGAGAGTTATCTGTCCCCCGCTTCTTGACTCATCCTGTAGCTCTCTGGCTCTGCTCTGGAGTGCAGGCCAAACAACTCAATCCCTTTCCTCCGTCTTCCAATTTCCCCCTTAATTGTCTTTGTGGCCAATATGAGCTGATACAGTGGCTTGCGAAAGTATTCACCCCCCTTGGCATTTTTCCTATTTTGTTGCCTTACAACCTGGAATAAAAATTGATTTTTCAGGGGTTTGTATCATTTGATTTACACAACATGCCTACCACTTTGAAGATGCAAAATATTTTTTATATACGCATGTCAAAAAAAACAGAAACTTGAGCATGCATAACTATTCACCCCCCCCCCCAAAGTCAATACTTTGTAGAGCCACCTTTTGCAGAAATTACAGCTGCAAGTCTCTTGGAGTATGTCTCTATAAGCTTGGCACATCTAGCCACTGGGATTTTTGCCCATTCTTCAAGGCAAAACTGCTCCAGCTCCTTCAAGTTGGATTGGTTCCACTGGTGTACAGCAATCTTTAAGTCATACCACAGATTCTCAATTGGATTGAGGTCTGTGCTTTGACTAGGCCATTCCAAGACATGTAAATGTTTCCCCTTAAACCACTTGAGTGTTGCTTTAGCAGTATGCTTAGGGTCATTGTCCTGCTGGAAGGTGAACCTCCGTCCCAGTCTCAAATCTCTGGAAGACTGAAACAGGTTTCCCTCATGAATTTCCCTGTATTTAGCGCCATCCATCATTCCTTCAATTCTGACCAGTTTCCCGTCCCTGCCGATGAAAAACATCCCCAGAGCATGATGCTGCCACCACTTTCTCGGGGTGATGAGAGGTGTTGGGTTTGCGCCAGACATAGCATTTTCCTTGATAGCCAAAAAGCTCAATTTCAGTCTAATCTGACCAGAGTACCTTCTTCCATATGTTTGGGGAGTCCAATCTCTGCTGTGGAGCTTTGCAGCTCCTTCAGGGTTATCTTTGGTCTCTTTGTTGCCTCTCTGATTAATGCCCTCCTTGCCTGTTCTGTGAATTTTGGTGGGCGGCCCTCTCTTGGCAGGTTTGTTGTGGTGCCATATTCTTTCCATTTTTAAATAATGGATGTAATGGTGCTCCGTGGGATGTTCAAAGTTTCTGATATTTTTTTATAACCCAACCCTGATCTGTACTTCTCCACAACTTTGTCCCTGACCTGTTTGGAGAGCTCCTTGGTCTTCATGGTGCCACTTGCTTGGTGGTGCCCCTTGCTTAGTGGTGTTGCGGACTCTGGTGCCGTTCAGAACAGGTGTATATATATACTGAGATCATGTGACAGATCATGTGACACTTAGATTGCACACAGGTGGACTTTATTTAACTAATTATGTGACTTCTGAAGGTAATTGACTGCACCAGATCTTATTTAGGGGCTTCATAGCAAAAGGGGTGAATACATGCACGCACCACTTTTCCGTTATTAATTATTAAGTTATTTTTTTCATTTCACTTTACCAATTTGGACTATTTTGTGTATGTCCATTACATGAAATCCAAATAAAAATCTATTTAAATTACAGGTTGTAATGCAACAAAATAGGAAAAACGCCAAGGGGGATGAATACTTTTGCAAGGCACTGTACATGTAAATGAGTCAAATGAGTGAAGCTGTTTTGAAAGCAGGTTGGCATTTATTGGGATAACTCATGTACTGGATGCAGCTCTGCAGGGTAGTCACCAGCTGGCACAGCCACAAAGTCATAAAATCTGATTTTAAACCTAACCCTTACCTTAACCCTAACCTTAACCACAATGCTAACCTTATGACTAACCCTAACCTTATATTAAGACCAAAAATCACATTTTTGTGTTCATTGGGGCAGCAGGTGGGGAGGCAGGTAGCTTAGTGGTTAAGAGCACTGTGCCAGTAACCGAAAGGTCGCTGGTTCTAATCCCCGAGCCGACTAGGTGAAAAATCTGTTGATGTGCCCTTGAGCAAGGCACTTAACCCTAATTGCTCCTGTAAGTCGCTCTGGATAAGAGCGTCTGCTAAATGACAAAAAAATGTATGATATACTGTATAGCCAATTTTGACTTTACAGCTGTCCCATCTAGCATCTAGTGGAAATCGCTCAGCTCTGCCTCCAGGATAAAAAATAATGCCAATAAATGTGGACCTGCATTTTGAAAGGGGTTATTACTTTGTTCTTTTACAATTGAAATGTTCTACAGTGAGGGAAAAAAGTATTTGATCCCCTGCTGATTTTGTATGTTTGCCCACTGACAAAGACATGATCAGTCTATAATTTTAATGGTAGGTTTATTTGAACAGTGAGAGACAGAATAACAACAAAAAAATCAAGAAAAACGCATGTCAAAAATGTTATAAATTGATTTGCATTTTAATGAGGGAAATAAGTATTTGACCCCTCTGCAAAACATGACTTAGTACTTGGTGGCAAAACCCTTGTTGGCAACCACAGAGGTCAGACGTTTCTTGTAGTTGGCCACCAGGTTTGCACACATCTCAGGAGGGATTTTGTCCCACTCCTCTTTGCAGATCTTCTCCAAGTCATTAAGGTTTCGAGGCTGACGTTTGGCAACTCGAACCTTCAGCTCCCTCCACAGATTTTCTATGGGATTAAGGTCTGGAGACTGGCTAGGCCACTCCAGGACCTTAATGTGCTTCTTCTTGAGCCACTCCTTTTTTGCCTTGGCCGTGTGTTTTGGGTCTTTGTCATGCTGGAATACCCATCCACGACCCATTTTCAATGCCCTGGCATTGTACATGGCCCCGTCCATCGTCCCTATGATGCGGTGAAGTTGTCCTGTCCCCTTAGCAGAAAAACACCCCCAAAGCATAATGTTTCCACCTCCGTGTTTGACGGTGTGGATGGTGTTCTTGGGGTCATAGGCAGCATTCCTCCTCCTCCAAACACGGCGAGTTGAGTTGATGCCAAAGAGCTCCATTTTGGTCTCATCTGACCACAACACTTTCACCCAGTTCTCCTCTGAATCATTCAGATGTTCATTGGCAAACTTCAGACGGGCCTGTATATGTGCTTTCTTGAGCAGGGGGACCTTGCGGGCGCTGCAGGATTTCAGTCCTTCACGGCGTAGTGTGTTACCAATTGTTTTCTTGGTGACTATGGTCCCAGCTGCCTTGAGATCATTGACAAGATCCTCCCGTGTAGTTCTGGGCTGATTCCTCACCGTTCTCATGATCATTGCAACTCCACAAGGTGAGATCTTGCATGGAGCCCCAGGCCGAGGGAGATTTACAGTTATTTTGTGTTTCTTCCCATTTGCGAATAATCGCACCAACTGTTGTCACCTTCTCACCAAGCTGCTTGGCGATGGTCTTGTAGCCCATTCCAGCCTTGTGTAGGTCTACAATCTTGTCCCTGATATCCTTGGAGAGCTCTTTGGTCTTGGCCATGGTGGAGAGTTTGGAATCTGATTGATTGATTGCTTCTGTGGACAGGTGTCTTTTATACAGGTAATGAGCTGAGATTAGGAGCACTCCCTTTAAGAGTGTGCTCCTAATCTCAGCTCGTTACCTGTATAAAAGACACCTGGGAGCCAGAAATCTTTCTGATTGAGAGGGGGTCAAATACTTATTTCCCTCATTAAAATGCAAATCAATTTATAACATTTTTGACATGCGTTTTTCTGGATTTTTGTTGTTGTTATTCTGTCTCTCACTGTACAAATAAACCTACCATTAAAATTATAGACTGATAATTTTTTTGTCCGTGGGCGAACGTACAAAATCAGCAGGGGATCAAATACTTTTTTTTCTTCCCTCACTGTATTTGAGTCAGCCAAGGTTGGTTTGAAGCATATCAGCACTTTGATGATAAAACGCCAATAAAATACCAATGTAATTATGTGGGTTGTAAAATGTGTATTATCTTCTCTCTTAAAAAAATATAACCTTTTCACAATGAACATTTTCCTCCTCTCAAGTCTGCGGGCGTTTACAACAAAAGGTTTCTAAGGAAATTATGAGAGAGGGGGATCATTTAGAAATGGAAGCAGCAGAAATTGCTTGATCATTCTAATCTTCCAATGGTCTTTATCAGCTGTTAATACATACATTTACACTCTTAATTTGAAGACCCACGGTGTTAAGGAGTTGACTGATTGGGTCTGGTGTTATCATCTAGCTCCCAATATATTGCAGTTCATTGTTTCTGAACTGTTTAAAATGTCCAAGAGAGGACGGCTATGCTGGCTGGCTGACTTTGGAGGGGGCAGTCGGCAGGCCCTAACACATCCCAGCTGATTTTTCGCTCTTATTCTTGATACTGTACCTAGCATACCGTATATCTGGCATACCACTAGAGTAAAGCGAAAGATGTATAGTTAAAATAAAGTCAGATTTGGTGTCATAATGAACCAGTCAGATATCAATTTTTTAAGCTTTGTGGCTTTCAGTGACAAGATACGTAGCTGCAGCACAGGCAGTGGAAGTCAGATGGTACGCCTGGCAGACATCAAGTGCTTAATCTGACAGGAGCCAGTGGTCACACTGTATACAGTGGGGCAAAAAAGTATTTAGTCAGCCACCAATTGTGCAAGTTCTCCCACTTAAAAAGATGAGAGAGGCCTGTAATTTTCATCATAGGTACACGTCAACTATGACAGACAAATTGAGAAAAAAAAATCCAGAAAATCCCATTGTAGGATTTTTAATGAATTTATTTGCAAATTATGGTGGAAAATAAGTATTTGGTCACCTACAAACAAGCAAGATTTCTGGCTCTCACAGACCTGTAACTTCTTCTTTAAGAGGCTCCTCTGTCCTCCACTCGTTACCTATATTAATGGCACCTGTTTGAACTTGTTATCATATAAAAGACACCTGTCCACAACCTCAAACAGTCACACTCCAAACTTCACAATGGCCAAGACCAAAGAGCTGTCAAAGGACACCAAAAACAAAATTGTAGACCTGCACCAGGCTGGGAAGACTGAATCTGCAACAGGTAAGCAGCTTGGTTTGAAGAAATCAACTGTGGGAGCAATTATTAGGAAATGGAAGACATACAAGACCACTGATAATCTCCCTCGATCTGGGGCTCCATGCAAGATCTCACCCCGTGGGGTCAAAATGATCACAAGAACGGTGAGCAAAAATCCCAGAACCACACGGGGGGACCTAGTGAATGACCTGCTGAGAGCTGGGACCAAAGTAACAAAGCCAACCATCAGTAACACACTACGCCGCCAGGGACTCAAATCCTGCAGTGCGAGACGTGTCCCCCTGCTTAAGCCAGTACATGTCCAGGCCCGTCTGAAGTGCATTTGGATGATCCAGAAGAGGATTGGGAGAATGTCATATGGTCAGATGAAACCAAAATATAACTTTTTGGTAAAAACTCAACTCGTCATGTTTGGAGGACAAAGAATGCTGAGTTGCATCCAAAGAACACCATACCTACTGTGAAGCATGGGGTTGGAAACATCATGCTTTGGGGCTGTTTTTCTGCAAAGGGACCAGGACGACTGATCCGTGTAAAGGAAAGAATGAATGGGGCCATGTATCGTGAGATTTTGAGTGAAACCCTCCTTCCATCAGCAAGGGCATTGAAGATGAAACGTGGCTGGGTCTTTCAGCATGACAATGATCCCAAACACACCGCCCGGGCAACGAAGGAGTGGCTTCGTAAGAAGCATTTCAAGGTCCTGGAGTGGCCTAGCCAGTCTCCAGATCTCAACCCCATAGAAAATCTTTGGAGGGAGTTGAAAGTCTGTGTTGCCCAGCGACAGCCCCAAAACATCACTGCTCTAGAGGAGATCTGCATGGAGGAATGGGCCAAAATACCAGCAACAGTGTGTGAAAACCTTGTGAAGACTTACAGAAAACGTTTGACCTGTGTCATTGCCAACAAAGGGTATATAACAAAGTATTGAGAAACTTTTGTTATTGACCAAATACTTATTTTCCACCATCATATGCCAATAAATTCATAAAAAATCCTACAATGTGATTTTCTGGATTTTTTTTTCTAATTTTGTCTGTCATAGTTGACGTGTACCTATGATGAAAATTACAGGCCTCTCTCATCTTTTTAAGTGGGAGAACTTGCACAATTGGTGGCTGACTAAATACTTTTTTTCCCCACTGTACATGATGAAGTGGTGGTTAAACAATTTTTGAGTCGGTTCAATGAACATACATCTGTTACAGTCTATGTTTCTCTGAGAGATTACCACAGCAAGCAACATTGGCTGCATAATATATGTTCATTCATAACATAATGATGGATTATAGCAGTGAACAATACAATGGAAGCTACTAAATCAATTTTTTCAGCTTTTACATCATGTTGATGTAGCTGTGAACATTATTCTGTCATTACTCTCCTTTTCAGCAAACATGGGAAGCACATGTATCGCCACAAGCACTGAGTTATAAGAATAGCAGACCTGATAGGTTGGTTGATGTTTCTGGTTAGATTTTCTTGTACCCATAGTATATACGTTACAGAAAGTTAGAATGGGATTGTGTGGCTTCAATGTCTCAGCGGTCATTCGGTCAAACAGTCAACTGTTTCGGTCAAACAGTCACATTAGTCTTCGGTAAGTGGATGGAGTGATGACGTGGAAATAAAGAGTGTAGAGATACAATAGAGAAGCAGGCTTCTGGTTTGCTGCATTTGGCCCTTTTCTTGACACTCAAATCAATACCCGTGGTTAATATCTCAGGTTTACTATACCTCGGGTACCAACACGACAGGCCGGTAGGCACTTTCTATTGAGCCATACTGATTGAGATATACACTCACCGGACAGTTTATTAGGTACACCCATTTAGTACCGGGTCGGACCCCCCTTTGCCTCCAGAACAGTCTGAATTCTTCGGGGCATTCTACAAGTTGTCTAAAACGTTCCACAGGGATGTTGGTTCATGCTGACGCGATGGCATCACGCAGTTGCTGCAGATTGGACAGCAGTACATTCATGTTGCGAACAGCCCGTTCAATCTCATCCCAAAGATGCTCTACTGGGTTGAGGTCTTGGGGCTGTGCGGGCCACTCAAGTAAACTGAACTCACTGTCATGTTTCAGGCGATGTGTTTCCACTCCTCAATTGTCCAGTGTTGGTGATCGCATGCCCACTGGAGCCGCTTCTTCTTGTTTTTAGTTGATAGGAGTAGAACCCGGTGTGGTCATCTGCTGCAATAGCCCATCCATGACAAGGATCGACGAGTTGTGAGTTCCGAGATGCATTTCTGCACACCACTGTTGTACCGCGCCGTTATTTGTCTGTTTGTGGCCCACCTGTTAGCTTGCACAATTCTTACCATTCACCTTCATCCTCTCTCATCAGCAAGCTGTTTTTGCCCACAGGACTACTGCTGACTGGATGATTTTTGTTTGTCGCACCATTCACAATAAACCCTAGACACTGTCATGCGTGAAAAAGCCCAAGAGGTCGGCCGTTTCTGAGATACTGGATCCGGCAGGCCTGGCACCGACCACGCTCAAAGTCGCTTAGGTCACTTGTTTTGCCATTCTAACATTAAATCGAACAGTAACAGAATGCCTCGATGCCTGTCTGCCTGCTTTATATAGCAAGCCACGGCCACTTGAGTCCCTTTCTGTAGGAGCAATCCATTTTCGCGAACGGGTGGTGTACCTAATAAACTGGCCAGTGAATGTACAGTACACTTACGCAATAGACATGTAACGTAATAATAGTAGACAACGCTACTGTAAATTAACACTTGCACTTACTTGTAAATGAAGTCCAACCGTCTATCCTTCTGGGTTAAGACATCGGTGACTGAACTGTAAAACTCCTCCCTGTTGGCCCTCAGTTTTAAAAGTGCCTCAGTCTCGATGTGATGGAGATGATGGCAAGGGATGAGAGTCGTCCTTGATCGGTCCGGTTTCGACTGTATGTCTTCATTCGTTTCAATGCAGAAAATGACCTCTCAACAGATGCTGTCGTGGCTGGTATAGTGAGGACCAGCTGCAGTAACTTTGTTGCCTTGGGGAGAGTCTGTGTCAGGTCATACTGGAACAAAAAGCTGAGGAGCTGTCCAATCGATTTGTCCCCCAAACAAATAACTGTACCATCCGACAAGATCAGACTTAAGTCTAACGAGATCTAAGTAGTTGGCATATTTTTACAGGCTCTCGTTTGCTGGTGTCGAACTTTTGTGACATTGTTTCACATTTTTTGCAGTCCACTAAGCCAAGGAAATAAAGTTCACCAAAGTGGTCAAACCTGACTCTCATCTGAACATTGATATTGTCCAGTATGTTGTAGTAGATTCGACCTCTATCTACGCTAATCGGCTGTTTACTATGAGTTTCGCTTCCTGACAGGCCCAGTTCACTGCATTTCTGCTCGAAATGTGCTTTCATTGTGTCGCTGATACGGGTAAGGCAGAAACACATATCCATCACTTTGTCCTGCAGAACACGGAAGAGCGCGTCAGATTAATTGAAAATCCCATCATAGACCATGAGCAAAAAGCAAACACAGTAGCAGTCTCTAAATGGGATGCTAAATGTTCACATGAAAGGCAGTGAAGCTCTCTGCCTGCTTTCCGGCGTCCGTTAGCAGGCAATATAAGGTAGAAACACGCATGCGCAAGTCATTTCAATACCTTGCATTGAGTTTGGAGTTTGAAGGGGGGGAGAAAGGCACAAGGTGAGGCCTTTCCTTTCCCTGGCCTCCTTACGCATTTTCTACCAGATCACTGCAAATTTGGGAAGTACTACAGTCGTGGTCAAACGTTTTGAGAATGACACAAGTATTGGTCTTCACAAAGTTCGCTGCTTCAGTGTTTTTAGATATTTTAGTCAGATGTTACTATGGTATACTGAAGTATAATTACAAGCATTCCATAAGTGTCAAAGGCTTTTATTGACAATTACATTAAGTTTATGCAAAGAGTCAATATTTGCAGTGTTGACCCTTCTTTTTCAAGACCTCTGCAATCCGCCCTGGCATGCTGTCAATTAACTTCTGGGCCACATCCTGACTGATGGCAGCCCATTCTTGCATAATCAATGCTTGGAGTTTGTCAGAATTTGTGGGTTTTTGTTTGTCCACCCGCCTCTTGAGGATTGACCATAAATTCTCAATGGGATTAAGGTCTGGGGAGTTTCCTGGCCATGGACCCAAAATGTCGATGTTTTGTTCCCCGAGCCACTTAGTTATCATTTTTGCCTTATGGCAAGGTGCTCCATCATGCTGGAAAAAGCATTGTTCGTCACCAAACTGTTCTTGGATGGTTGGGAGAAGTTGCTCTCGGAGGATGTGTTGGTACCATTCTTTATTCATGAATGTGTTCTTAGGCAAAATTGTGAGTGAGCCCACTCCCTTGGCTGAGAAGCAACCCCACACATGAGTGGTCTCAGGATGCTTTACTGTT
This sequence comes from Coregonus clupeaformis, assembly GCF_020615455.1. Lineage (NCBI taxonomy): Eukaryota > Metazoa > Chordata > Actinopteri > Salmoniformes > Salmonidae > Coregonus > Coregonus clupeaformis. The sequence goes on from NC_059226.1 coordinate 6,886,225, forward strand.
GGCATGACACAGGACTGATGGTAGCACTCACCTTGTCTTCTCCGGACAAGCTTTTTTCCGGATGCCCCAAACAATCCGAAAGGGGATTAAGAGAAAATGACTTTACCCCAGTCCTCAGCAGTCCAATCCCTGTACCTTTTGCAGAATATCAGTCTGTCCCTGATGTTTTTCCTGGAGAGAAGTGGCTTCCTCGCTGCCCTTCTTGACACCAGGCCATCCTCCAAAAGTATTCACCTCACTGTGCGTGCAGATGCACTCACACCTGCCTGCTGCCATTCCTGAGCTAGCTCTGCACTGGTGGTGCCCCGATCCCGCAGCTGAATCAACTTTAGGAGACGGTCCTGGCGCTTGCTGGACTTTCTTGGGCGCCCTGAAGCCTTCTTCACAACAATTGAACCTCTCTCCTTGAAGTTCTTGATGATCCGATAAATGGTTGATTTAGGTGCAATCTTACTAGCAGCAATATCCTTGCCTGTGAAGCCCTTTTTGTGCAAAGCAATGATGACGGCACGTGTTTCCTTGCAGGTAACCATGGTTAACAGAGGAAGAACAATGATTTCAAGCACCACCCTCCTTTTAAAGCTTCCAGTCTGTTATTCTAACTCAATCAGCATGACAGAGTGATCTCCAGCCTTGTCCTCGTCAACACTCTCACCTGTGTTAACGAGAGAATCACTGACATGATCTCAGCTGGTCCTTTTGTGGCAGGGCTGAAATGCAGTGGAAATGTTTTTTGGGGATTTTCATGGCAAAGAGGGACTTTGCAATTCATCGCAATTCATCTGATCACTCTTCATAACATTCTGGAGTGTATGCAAATTGCCATCATAAAAACTGAGGCAGCAGACTTTGTGAAAATTTATATTTGTGTCATTCTCAAAACTTTTGACCACGACTGTAGTTCAGAAATCGATTTTATCATGCAGAAAAAACATGAAGATGACAAAATTATTTATTGATTCAATTTATATTTATACATTTTTCTTTACAGTTCCTTTTTCATTTATTTTTACCTACCCTGCCTACTCTGACTGCACATCACTGGCAGCATGTAGCCTAGTGGTTAGAGCATTGGGCTAGTAACCGAAAGGTTGCTAGTTTGAATCACAGAGCCGACAAAGTGAAAAATCTGCCGATGTGCCTTTGAGCAAAGCACTTAACCCTAATTGCTCCAGGGTGTCTCAGGGAGAGTTTGAATATGCAAAAAAAACAAATTTCCAATTCTTAAATGTGTATAATACACACTTGTGTGAAATAGGACAAATATAAGCACCCACCAAATTATTATACAGGTAATACTTTAGAGCAGTGCTCACTGTATCTGTGACTACAGTACAGTGAATATTTCAGTTAGACATGAACACAGAGCTGCAGACATGACTAATTCCCCATCTTGTTGTGGGAACATAAGGACAAGTCCTCCCTCCTCCTGCTATTATTGCTCTCTCTAAGCAACCATCAAATCATTGGCAGTGGTTTGTGAGGTTGCCATGGCAACTGCAGTGTGTGTGTGTGTGTGTAAGACAGACAGAGAGAGAGAGGGTGAAACTTGAATGATCTCTCTGCATTTTGCATCATCATGATGATGTGGCCGGTGACACTTTGGCTAGGAAAAAATCCCTAGAAAGGCAGGAACCTAAGAAGAAACCTAAAGAGGAACCAGGCTCTGAGGGGTGGCCAGTCCTCTTCTGGCTGTGCCGGGTGGAAATTATAAGAGTACATGGCCATTAAGGCCAGATGGTTCTTCAAGATGTTAAAACGTTCATAGATGACCAGCAGGGTCAAATAATAATCAGAGTGGTTGTAGAGGGTGCAACAGGTCAGCACCTCAGTGGTTGAGACAGCAGGTGAGGTAGAGAGAGAGACAGAGAGAGAGAGAGAGAGAGAGGGAGTTACTAGCTTTAGGAAACTTTGCGGTATTTTGTTTTTTTATGTATTATTTTTTACATTATTAGATCAGAAAGTGTTTTGTATCATTACATACTGCAGGGAAAAACTATTGGATATCAGAGCGGTGGTAACTCACTGTCACGCCCTGGCTCTGGGGACACTTATGTTGAGCCAGGGTGTGTAGATTTCTGTGTTGTAGTTCTAGGTGTTTCATTTCTATGTTGGCCAGTGTGGTTCTCAATCAGAGGCAACGAGTGTCAGCTGTGGCTGGTTGTCTCTGATTGGGAACCACATTTAAACAGGCTGTTTTCCCACAGTAGTTGTGGGATCTTGTTTCTAGTTGGTTTGTGTTAGACCGTGAACTGTCACGTTATCGTTTTGTTGTTTTGGTCGTGTATCGCTAAATAAAGAGTATGTTTGCCTGCAACGCTGCGCCTTGGTCCTCCTCTCTTACCGACGAACGTGACAGAAGATCCCACCATAACTGGACCAAGCAGCGGGTCCAGGAGCCATCGCCAGGGAAATCCCTAGCGGATATCCAGCGCCTCCTCGACTGGGTCAAGCCGGGTGAGGAAGAAAGGGGCTTGACGTGGAAGCAGAAGGGCGAAAGGCTGGCGAGAAGTATGGAGACCTGGTCCACGGGTAGGAGTGAAGCCCATAAAATTTTTAGGGGGGGGCTAACGCCGTGGACGACGGGCCAGCAGGAGACCGCGACAGAGCGGCCCAGCGGGTTGGCAGAGGAGGCCGCCAGGTTACGGGGGCCACTGGTCGAAGAGGGGATGGAAGGTGTAGAGGCACGGCGAGAGGTACTGGGGTGTGTTACCAGTCCGGTCCGGCCCGTTCCAGATCCCTGCGTAGGGCCAGTGGTGTGTGTCCCCAGTACGGTCCGGCCTGTTCCTGCTCCCCACACCAGGCCAATGGTGCGAGTCTCCAGCCCGGTCCGGCCCGCTCCTGCTCCCCGCACCAAGCCTATGGCGCGCGTCGACAGCCCGGCCCGGCCTGCTCCTGCACCCTGCACCAAGCCAATGGTGTGCGTCGTCAGCCCGGCCCGTCCTGTTCCTGCTCCCCGCACCAAGCCAATGGTGCGCGTTCCCAGCCCGGTCCGGCCCGTTCCTGCTCCCCGCACCAAGCCAATGGTGCGCATCGCCAGCCCGGTCCGGCCCGCTCCTGCTCCCCACACCAAGCCAGTGGTGTGCGTCGTCAGCCCGGCCCGTCCTGTTCCTGCTCCCCGCACCAAGCCAATGGTGCGCGTTGCCAGCCCGGTCCGGCCCGTTCCTGCTCCCCGCACAAAGCCAATGGTGCGCATCGCCAGCCCGGTCCGGCCCGCTCCTGCTCCCCACACCAAGCCAGTGGTGTGCGTCGTCAGCCCGGCACGGCCCGTGCCTGTTCCCCACACCAAGTCAGTGGTGTGCGTCGTCAGTCCGGCACGTCCCGTGCCTGTTCCACCGGTGCCTGGTCCGGCACCGGTCAGATGCTTCACGCCGGAGCTAGAGCAATCCGCTCCACCAGTGTGCAGTCCAGCTCCGGCCAGCGGGGCCAGACCGGACCAGGGATACTTTGGGGGGTTGGAGAGGGAGCGGGGATCAGGCCCGGAGCCGGATCCGCCGCCTAGGCGGAGTGCCCACCCGGTCCCTCCCCTGTGGTATTTGGTTGGCGCGGTCGGAGTCCGCGCCTTTAGGGGGGGGTACTGTCACGCCCTGGCTCTGGGGACACTTATGTTGAGCCAGGGTGTGTAGATTTCTGTGTTGTAGTTCTAGGTGTTTCATTTCTATGTTGGCCAGTGTGGTTCTCAATCAGAGGCAACGAGTGTCAGCTGTGGCTGGTTGTCTCTGATTGGGAACCACATTTAAACAGGCTGTTTTCCCACAGTAGTTGTGGGATCTTGTTTCTAGTTGGTTTGTGTTAGACCGTGAACTGTCACGTTATCGTTTTGTTGTTTTGGTCGTGTATCGCTAAATAAAGAGTATGTTTGCCTGCAACGCTGCGCCTTGGTCCTCCTCTCTTACCGACGAACGTGACACTCACCAGCATTACGACCAGGAATACGACTTTCCCGAAGCAGATCCTCCCCAGGGCAATTGAACTGATTCCAGCGGCTGACCCAAAACATCGCCGGCGGAGGAGAGGCACTCTGGTCCGACTTAGGAGGTGCGCACACCACCCACCGCTTCCAAGTATACTACTCGCTAATGTTCAGTCTCTGGTTAACAAGGTCAACGAGCTCCAGGCAAGGATTTTTTTCCAGAGAGACATCAAGGCCTGTAACATACTTTGTTTCACGGAAACATGGCTCTCTGGGGATATTCTGTTGAAATCAGTCCAGCCAGATGGGTTCTCAGTTCGTCGCACAGACAGGAATAAATATCTCTCCGGGAGGCAGAAGTGCGGAGGTGTGTGTTTCATGATTAACGACTCATGGTGTAATTGTAGTAACATACAGGAACTCAAGTCCTTTTGTTCAGCCGACCTAGAATACCTCACAATCAAATGCCGACCCTACTATCTCCCAAGATAATTTTCTTCGGTTATAGTCACAGCCGTGTATGTCCCCCCTCAAGCCGATACCACAACGGCCCTCAAAGAACTTCACTGGACTTTATGCAAACTGGAAACCACATATCCTGAGGCTGCATTTATTGTAGCCGGGGATTTTAACAAAGCAAATTTGAGGACTAGGCTGCCGAAGTTCTATCAACTGTTGTACTCACACTGCTAAAATCCTCGACCATTGCTATTCGAACTTCCGGGATGGTTATAAGGCCCTCCCCACCCTCCTTTTGGCAAATCTGACCACGACTCTATTTTGCTCCTCCCTTCCTATAGGCAGAAACTCAAACAGGAAGTACCCATGCTAAGGACTATTCAACGCTAGTCTGACCAATCGGAATCCACGCTTCAGGATTGTTTTGATCACGCAGACTGGGATATGTTCCGGGTTGCTTGTGAAAATAATTTAGACGAATAAACTGAAACGGTGACTGAGTTTATCAGGAAGTGTATAGGTGATGTTGTGCCCACTGTGACTATTAAAACCTACCCTAACCAGAAACCATGGATAGATGGCAGCATTCGCGCAAAACTGAAAGCGCGAACCACCGCATTTAACCACGGCAAGGTGACTGGGAATATGGCAGAATACAAACAGTGTAGCTACTCACTCCGCAAGGCAATTAAACTGGCAAAACATCAGTATAGAGACAAAGTGGAGTCGCAATTCAACGGCTCAGACACGAGACGTAAGTGGCAGGGTGTACAGACAATCACGGATTACAAAAAGAAAACCAGCCACGTCGCCGACACCGACGTCTCGCTTCCAGACAAGCTAAACATCTTCTTCGCCCGCTTTGAGGATAACACAGTGCCACCGATGAGGCCCACTACCATGGACTGTGGCCTCTCCTTCTCCGTGGCCGACGTGAGTAAGACATCTGGGTTGACAAGGCTGCCAACCCAGACAGCATCCCTAGCCGCGTCCTCAGAACATGCGCAGACCAGCTGGCTGGTGTGTTTACGGACATATTCAATCTCTCCCTTTCCCAGTCTGCTGTTCCCACATGCTTCAAGATGGCCACCATTGTTCCTGTACTCAAGAAAGCAAAGGTAACTGAACTAAATGACTATCGCCCTGTAGCACTCACCTCTGTCATCATGAAGTGCTTTGAGAGACTAGTCAAGGCTCATATCACCTCTACCTTACCTATCACCCTAGACCCACTTCAATTTGCTTACCGCCCCAATAGATCCACAGATGATGCAATCGCCATCACACTGCACACTGCCCTATCCCATCTGGACAAAATGAATACCTATGTAAGAATGCTGTTCATTGACTATAGCTCAGCATTCAACACCATAGTACCCTCCAAGCTCATCATTAAGCTCGAGGTCCTGGGTCTGAACCCCGCCCTGTGCAACTGGGTGCTGGACTTCTTGACGGGCCGCCCCATGGTGGTGAAGATAGGAAACAACATCTCCACTTCGCTGATCCTCAACACTGGGGCCCCACAAGGGTGCATGCTCAGCCCGCTCCTGTACTCCCTGTTCACCCATGACTGTGTGGCCAAGCACGCCTCCAACTTAATCATCAAGTTTGCAGACGACACAACAGTAGTAGGCTTGATTACCAACAATGACGAGACCACCTACAGGGAGGAGGTGAGGGCTCTGGGAGTGTGGTGCCAGGAAAATAACCTCTCACTCAACGTCAACAAAACAAAGGAGATGATCGTGGACTTCAGGAAACAGCAGAGGGTGCGCCCCCCTATACACATCGACTGGACCGCAGTGGAGAAGGTGGAAAGCTTCATGTTCCTTGGCGTACACATCACTGACAAACTGAAATGGTCCACCCACACAGACAGTGTGGTGAAGAAGGCACAACAGAGCCTCTTCAACCTCAGGAGGCTGAATAAATTTGGCTTGGCACCTAAAACCCTCACAAACTTTTACAGATGCACAATTGAGAGCATCCTGTCGGGCTGTATCACCGCCTGGTACGGCAACTGCACCACCCGCAACTGCTGGGCTCTCCACAGGGTGGTGCGGTCTGCCGAACGCATTACCGGGGGCAAACTACCCGCCCTCCAAAACACATACAGCACCCGATGTCACAGGAAAGCCAAAAAGATCATCAAGGACATCAACCACCCGAGCCACAGCCTGTTCACCCTGCTATCATCCAGAAGGCGAGGTCAGTAAAGGTTCATCAAAGCTGGGACCGAGAGAATGAAAAACAGCTTCTACCTCAAGGCCATCAGACTGTTAAAAGCCATCACTAGCACATTAGAGGCTGCTGCTGCCTATTGAAATCACTGGCCACTTTAAGAAATGGAACACTAGTCACTTTAATAATGTTTACATATCTTGCACTACTCATATCATATGTACAGTGAGGGAAAAAAGTATTTGATCCCCTGCTGATTTTGTACGTTTGCCCACTGACAAAGACATGATCAGTCTATAATTTTAATGGTAGGTTTATTTGAACAGTGAGAGACAGATTAACAACAAAAAAATCCTGAAAAACGCATGTCAAAAATGTTATAAATTGATTTGAATTTTAATGAGGGAAATAAGTATTTGACCCCTCTGCAAAACATGACTTAGTACTTGGTGGCAAAACCCTTGTTGGCAATCACAGAGGTCAGAAGTTTCTTGTAGTTGGCCACCAGGTTTGCACACATCTCAGAAGGGATTTTGTTCCACTCCTCTTTGCAGATCTTCTCCAGGTCATTAAGGTTTCGAGGCTGACGTTTGGCAACTCGAACCTTCAGCTTCCTCCACAGATTTTCTATGGGATTAAGGTCTGGAGACTGGCTAGGCCACTCCAGGACCTTAATGTGCTTCTTCTTGAGCCACTCCTTTGTTGCCTTGGCCGTGTGTTTTGGGTCATTGTCATGCTGGAATACCCATCCATGACCCATTTTCAATGCCCTGGCTGAGGGAAGGAGGTTCTCACCCAAGATTTGACGGTACATGGCCCCGTCCATCGTCCCTTTGATGTGGTGAAGTTGTCCTGTTCCCTTAGCAGAAAAACACCCCCAAAGCATAATGTTTCTACCTCCATGTTTGACGGTGGGGATGGTGTTCTTGGGGTCATAGGCAGCATTCCTCCTCCTCCAAACATGGCGAGTTGAGTTGATGCCAAAGAGCTCGATTTTGGTCTCATCTGACCACAACACTTTCACCCAGTTCTCCTCTGAATCATTCAGATGTTCATTGGCAAATTTCAGATGGGCCTGTATATGTGCTTTCTTGAGCAGGGGGACCTTGCAGGCGCTGCAGGATTTCAGTCCTTCACGGCGTAGTGTGTTACCAATTGTTTTCTTGGTGACTATGGTCCCAGCTGCCTTGAGATCATTGACAAGATCCTCCCGTGTAGTTCTGGGCTGATTCCTCACCGTTCTCATGATCATTGCAACTCCACGAGGTGAGATCTTGCATGGAGCCCCAGGCCGAGGGAGATTGACAGTTCTTTTGTGTTTCTTCCATTTGCGAATAATCGCACCAACTGTTGTCACCTTCTCACCAAGCTGCTTGGCGATGGTCTTGTAGCCCATTCCAGCCTTGTGTAGGTCTACAATCTTGTCCCTGACATCCTTGGAGAGCTCTTTGGTCTTGGCCATGGTGGAGAGTTTGGAATCGGATTGATTGATTGCTTCTGTGGACAGGTGTCTTTTATACAGGTAACAAGCTGAGATTAGGAGCACTCCCTTTAAGAGTGTGCTCCTAATCTCAGCTCGTTACCTGTATAAAAGACACCTGGGAGCCAGAAATCATTCTGATTGAGAGGGGGTCAAATACTTATTTCCCTCATTAAAATGCAAATCAATTTATAACATTTTCGACATGCGTTTTTCTGGATTTTTTTGTTGTTATTCTGTCTCTCACTGTTCAAATAAACCTACCATTCAAATTATAGACTGATCATTTCTTTGTCAGTGGGCAAACGTACAAAATCAGCAGGAGATCAAATACTTTTTTTCCCTCACTGTATATACTGTATTCTATTCCATAATATTCTACTGTATCTTAGTCCATGCCGCTCTGTCATTGCTTGTCCATATATGTATATATTCTTAAATTCCATTCCTTACTAGATTTGTGTGTATTGGGTATATGTTGTGAAATTGTTGGATTTTACTTGTTAGATATTACTGCACTGTCGCAGCTAGAAGCACAAGCATATCGCTACATCCGCAATAACATCTGCTAAACACGTGTATGTGACAAATAAAATATGATTTGATTTGATTTGATTTGAGAGGGGGAGAGGAAGGGAGAGGGTCAAAAACAGCAGGTCCGGGAAAAGGTAGTACGTCCAGTGAACAGGCCAGAGTTCCATAGCTGCAGGCAGAACAGTTGAAACTGGAGCAGCAGCACGACAAGGTAGCACGACTGGTGAACAGGTCAGGGTTCCATAGCCACAGGCAAAACAGCAGAAACTGGATCAGCAGCACGAACCGGTGGACTGGGGACGGGGACATCCAGGAGTCATCAGGCCAGGTAGTCCTGAGACCTGGTCCTAGCGCTCAGGTACTCCAGGAGGGGAGAGAGAGAGCATGAGAGAGAGAGCATGAGAGAGAGAGAGAGAGAGAGAGATTGTAGAATTAGAGGGAGCATACTTAAGTTCACACAGGACACCAGATAAAGACAGGAGAATCTCACCAGATAGACTATTGCAGCATAAATTCTGGAACTGAGATGGGGGGGCAGGGGAGAGCGTGGCCCTGTCAGACGATACCCCCGGACAGGGACAACCAGGCAGGATATAGCCCCACCCACTTTGCCAAAGCACAGCCCCAACACCACTAGAGGGATCTCAACAGACCACCAACTTACTACCCTGAGACAAGGCTGACTATAGGCCACGAAGATCAGCTCCACCGCACGAGCACGAGGGGGGCGCAAAATCGGACAGAAAGGTCACGTCAGTGACTCAACCCACTCAAGTTGAGTATAGCAAAAAAAGCCAGGCACAACGTGCCACATCCCTCCTAGGGACGGCATGGAAGAGAACTAGTAAGCCAGTGACTCAGCCCCCGTAATAGGGTCAGAGGCAGAGAATCCCAGTGGAGAGAGCCAGCCAGGCAGCCGGCCAGGCAGCCGGCCAGGCAGCCGGCCAGGCAGCCGGCCAGGCAGCCGGCCAGGCAGCCGGCCAGGCCAGGCAGCCGGCCAGGCCAGGCAGCCGGCCAGGCCAGGCAGCCGGCCAGGCCAGGCAGCCGGCCAGGCCAGGCAGAGCCGGCCAGGCAGAGACAGCAAGGGCGGTTCGTCACTCCAGTGTCTTGCCGTTCACCTTTGCACCCCTGGGCCAGACTACACTCAATCATAGGACCTACTGAAGAGATGAGTCTTCAGTAAAGACTTAAAGATTGAGACCGAGTCTGCGTCTCTCACATGGATAGGCAGTCCATTCCATAAAAATTGATCTCTAGAGGAGAAAGCCCTGCCTCCAGCTGTTTGTTTAGAAATTCTAGGCACAATAAGGAGGCCTGCGTCTTGTGAACGTAGCGTACGTGTAGGTATGTACGGCAGGACAAAATCAGAAAGATACAGTGCCTTGTAAAAATATTCATCCCCCTTGCCGTTTTTCCTATTTGGTTGCATTACAACCTGTAATTTAAATGGATTTTTATTTGGATTTCAGGTAATGGACATACACAAAATAGTCCAAAGTGGTGAAGTGAAATGAAAAAAAGAACTTGTTTCAAAAAATTCAAAAAAATTAATAACGGAAAAGTGGTGCGTGCATATGTACAGTATTCACCCCCTTTGCTATGAAGCCCCTGAATAAGATCTGGTGCAACCAATTACCTTCAGAAATCACATAATTCGTTAAATAAAGTCCACCTGTGTGCAATCTAAGTGTCACATGATCTGTCACATGATCTCAGTATATATACACCTGTTTTGAAAGGCCCCAGAGTCTGCAACACCACTAAGCAAGGGGCACCACCAAGCAAGCGGCACCATGAAGACCAAGGAGTTCTCCAAACAGTTCAGGGACAAAGTTGTGGAGAAGTACAGATCAGGGTTGGGTTATAAAAAAATATCAGAAACTTTGAACATCCCACGGAGCACCATTAAATCCATTATAAAAAAATTGAAAGAATATGGCACCACAACAAACCTGCCAAGAGAGGGCTGCCCACCAAAACCCACGGACCAGGCAAGGAGGGCATTAATCAGAGAGGCAACAAAGAGACCAAAGATAACCCTGAAGGAGCTGCAAAGCTCCACAGTGGAGATTGGAGTATCTGTCCATAGGACCACTTTAAGCCGTACACTCCACAGAACTGGGCTTTACGGAAAAGTGGCCAGAAAAAAGCCATTGCTTATAGAAAAGAATAAGCTTGGTGTTCGCCAAAAGGCATGTGGGAGACTCACCAAACATAAGGAAGAAGGTACTCTGGTCAGATGAGACTAAAATTGAGCTTTTTGGCCATCAAGGAAAACGCTATGTCTGGCGCAAACCCAACACCACTCATCACCCCGAGAACACCATCCCCACAGTGAAGCATGGTGGTGGCAGCACCATGCTGTGGGGATGTTTTTCATCGGCAGGGACTGGGAAACTGGTCTAAATACAGGGAAATTCTTGAGGGAAACCTGTTTCAGTCTTCCAGAGATTTGAGACTGGGACGGAGGTTCACTTTCCAGCAGGACAATGACCCTAAGCATACTGCTAAAGCAACACTCGAGTGGTTTAAGGGGAAACATTTAAATGTCTTGGAATGGCCTAGTCAAAGCCCAGACCTCAATCCAATTGAGAATCTGTGGTATGACTTAAAGATTGCTGTACACCAGCGGAACCCATCCAACTTGACTGAGCTGGAGCAGTTTTGCCTTGAAGAATGGGCAAAATTCCCAGTGGCTAGATGTGCCAAGCTTATAGAGACATACCCCAAGAGACTTGCAGCTGTAATTGCTGCAAAAGGTGGCTCTACAAAGTATTAACTTTGGGGGGTTGAATAGTTATGCACGCTCAAGTTTTCATTTATAATTCTTTTTCTTGTTTGTTTAAAAAAAGTGGTAGGCATGTTGTGCAAATCAAATGATACAAACCCCCCAAAAATAATTCCAGGTTGTAAGGCAACAAAATAGGAAAAATGCCAAGGGGGGTGAATACTTTCTCAAGCCACTGTAGGTAGGAGCAAGTCCATGTGATGCTTTGTAGGTTAGCAATAAAACCTTGAAATCAGTCCTAGCCTTAATAGGAAGCAGGTATAGCGAGGCTAGCATTGGAGTAATATGGTACAATTTTGGGGTTCTAGTCAAGATTCTAGCAGCCGTATTTAGCACTAACTGAAGTTTATTTAGTGCTTTATCCGGGTAGCCAGAGCGTATTGCTTTGCGGTAGTCTAATCTACAAGTGACAAAAGCATGGATGAGCTTTTCTGCATAATTTCTTGAAAAAACATTTAGGATTTTTGCAATGTTACGAAGATGAAAAAAGCTGCCCTTGAAATATTCTATTGGGGCTTCACCATGTTTCACTGCATAGCAGTGAAAGTTGACATTGTTTTTCACATTTACATTTTAGTCATTTAGCAGACGCTCTTATCCAGAGAGACTTACAGTTAGTGAGTGCATACATTTTTTATTTTATTTTTCATACTGGCCCCCCGTGGGAATCGAACCCACAACCCTGGCGTTGCAAACTCCATGCTCTACCAACTGAGCTACATCCCTGCCGGCCATTCCCTCCCCTACCCTGGACGACGCTGGGCCAATTGTGCGCTGCCCTATTGTGTTTCCAAATGACATCACCAAGAGGTAGAATATATAGTAAAAACAATAGTGGTCCTAAAACGGAACCTTGAGGAACACCGAAACTTACCATTGATTTGTCAGAGGACAACCATCCACAGAGATGAACTGATATCTTTCGGACAGATAAGATCTAAACCAGGCAAGAACCTGTCCATGTAGACCAATTAGGGTTTCCAATCTCTCCAAAAGAATGTGGTGATCGATGGTGTCAAAAGCGGCACTAAGGTCTAGGCGCACGAGGACAGATGCACAGCCTTGGTCTGATGCCATTAAAAGGTAATTTACCACCTTCACGAGTGCAGTCTCAGTACTATGAAACCAGACTGGAGTGTTTCGTATACATTATTTGTCTTCAGGAAGGCAGTGAGTTGCTGCGCAACAGCTCTTTCTAAAATGTTTGAGAGGAATGGGAGATTCGAGGGCAGTCATTGTTTTAGGAAAGTTGAAGGCGAGTAGCTGATATTGTGTAGACTACATACAAGGCCCAATTTACCAACATGGACAGGTGGTACCACAGGTGACATTTGAAACCATCAATTCACTCCCTCCCCCCCTATTTCGAAGGTACTACTATACTATGCTATGGAAAAAGAGGTGAGATGTGAACTTTGTGAGGCCAGACTCAAAGTTTAATAGTTTTTCTAGTGTACAATTCACTGTGTGTTATTGTGGCAGTGGCCTGTATAGCATGCCCGGCTGAAGTAATTGTAGACGGACAGTCGAAGCGGTGCCTTGTCATTCAACCCAGGGGCCTGTACAGGCCGGAGCAGCAGTGACGTAAAGGAGGACGTTCCGGGTGAGAGGGGAGGGGTCGCAAGGTTGTGGAAGGCAGCTTGTGGCCATTTTCACGGCTGTTAGTGTACAGTACGCAACACAAACACATACACACGTATCCACAGCAGGATGAGCAGTCTGTGTGGTTATGTGCCCGCCAGACATTCATGTTCCAGGTTTGTCATTCACCCGCATGCACAATAGCACATTGTGTTTCTGGGAATAACACTCTCCATATGGAAGCAGGCCAACTAGTTGTTTATGCGATGAGTTATACTTTTGAATAATCTGTCCATAGAACATTCTTCCAAGAGTCTTGATGATCATCCAGGTGCTTCCCGGTGCTTTTTGGCAAACTTGAGTCAACGTTTTGGAGGACATGGGTCCTATTATGCCTGGCGAAAACCAAACACTGCATTCCACAGTAAGAGCCTCATACCAACAGTCAAGCATGGTGGTGGTAGTGTGATGGTTTGGGGATGCTTTGCTGCCTCAGGACCTGGTCGACTTGTCTTAATAGAAGAAACCATGAATTCTGCTCTGTATCAGAGAATTCTACAGATGAATGTAAGGCCATCCGTCTGTGAGCTGAAGCTGAAGCGCAGCTGGGTCATGCAGCAAGACAATGATCCAAAACAAACAATCAAGTCTACATGAAAATGGCTAAAAAGCAAAACATTTGAAGTTTTGGATTTGCCTAGTCAAAGTCCAGACCTAATCCCAATTGAGATGTTGTGGCAGGACTTGAAACGAGCAGTTCATGCTTGAAAACCCACAAATGTCGCTGAGTTAAAGCAGTTATGCATGCAAGAGTGGGCCAAAATTCCTCCACAGCGATGTGAGAGGCTGATCAACAACTACAGGAAGCATTTGGTTGCTGTCATTGCAGCTAAAGGTTGCACAACCAGTTATTGAGTGTAAGGGGCAGTTACTTTTTCACACAGGGGAATTTGGTGTTGCATAACGTTGTTAATTAAATAAATAAAATAGGTATCCATTTTTTGGGTTATTTGTAAACTCAGGTTCCCTTTATTTAATATTAGGTTTTGGTTGAAGATCTGATAACATTCAGTATCCAAAATATGCAAAAATAGAGAAAATCAGAAAGGGGGCAAATACTTTTTCATGGCACTGTATGTGCTCGGCTAGGACTGTGTGTAGGTGTCTGCCTTCATTTCTCTCCACTTACCTTAGGGCTGTTGCTGTTGTTGAAATTATTGCGTTTGAGCATGTCAGTTTTTTTCTCCCATGTCTCGCTCAGGGGCCTCTCAGCTGTGAGAGAGTAATCAGCCACTGAGGTACCTATGGCCTGCACTGTGAGCCATCTTTATATTATGATGTCTCAGTTTTAGCCCCCCATCTCAAGGCTTCACATCCTCCGTAGCCCAATCCCCTGCCTGAACTAAACTAGGCAGGGGAAGTTGTGTAAAAACACAGTGATTGGTAGTGTCAGGATCAGGAGGGGGCTTTCTGAAGTTGAGTAATTGATGGGTCTGAGTACACAACAAATTGCTGTTCTCCATTGAATTTGTCTCTATATTGGGCGGTTGAGCATTCCCAACCAGTTTATATGTATATGCAATTCCACCCCTTGCATGTCTTCAATGAAAACATTATTAAACTGTTGTAGCCAGTGAAATGCCTATGTTGCACTGTGAGGAATGGAAGTAGAAGAAAAGCTCTAGCTGCTTGTGTCATTTAGGGTATGACATGAAAGAAAACAACAGTTTGTAATGGTTTCTTTCCAAGCAGGATAATTATATCACTTATTTTAAATTTTCTGTAAATTCACACTCTTTTTGGCTTGGTCATAGTTTTAGAGACCTATGTGTTAGACCTCATAGCAGCAGGTCTTCTTCAGCATCCATGGAGCTGCACATTTTCAGGAGTATCAGCCAAATGAAACTGCAGTACTAGATGTACCAGTCCTCCCTCCCCCACCATGAAACAGACACACACACACACACACACACCTTGATATAGTCCTTTATACCATCTCTTTGCTTTACTCAATATCCTGTTGATGGATTCGCTCCAAAGCACCAATTATTTTTTAATCACATGTTCATTACGAATCCCCTGTTGACCGCCCTCCACTTTTTAAATCTCAATAATTGTGCCATTTCAATGCCCTGCAGCATTGCACGTGTCAAAGGGGCTGATTAGCCATGACAACTGTCTTGGGACATTGCTTGTCATTCAGTGTCAGTTTAACGGTTTCTTATTAGGATGTCTTACGAAACCTGACGGATCAGAAAAAAGACAGCGCACAGCTGTAGGTAAAACGAGGTTAATGATTATAGGCTCTTCGTCTTGTGTAAGAATTACTGTTTAAAGTCTTTCGTCTATTGTTTTAGAAGTTCCCCTTCTAAAACAGTTCTCCTTCTAAAACACATGGAAAACTATTTTTAGCGGTCAACTTGAAATGTCTCTAATTCCCTTCTCTAAGAATTTAGATTTCTGTTGGAAAGAGGCAAGGAATTCAGACACTTTCTAGAGTAATTATTAACATGTCATTATATTTGACCCAACAAATTATTAATTTAAGTAGTGAGAAGGCTGTTTTCCTTGAGAAATATATTAGAGGATTGCTTCACTTAGCCTACACACAGAGCCTATTAGCACCATTCATTCCAATGTGACAATAAAATCCGAGCGAAGTGCTTGGGGTGCATTTACAGTGTACTGCTGCATCAAAAGTCAAATGGTTAGTGGCTATGTTCATAATTAAGAGTTATTAATAGTCTCTGTACAGTATGTTCAAAACATCAACCCTTCCTGAGTGTTAGGTGGACTGGATAGTGCTGGATATATTAATGAATGCTCAGTTTTCAACATTTAATAACTTACTCACTCTCAACACACACAGCCCTAGCCAGAGATCACCGATGCTAACACCTAACAATGACATGATAACATAATGTAACATTATTGCTCGTAAAGTGCTGGTACACCTGTGTCATTATGTTGTAATGACTCTGACATTGAATTAGTCATATCCACAACTAGACAGTGTTTTTTTGTCCACCTCTAGAGGAGGCTAAGTTCCCTCTACTCTCTGTCCCCACAGGGATGACTTGCCAGGCCAGGAGTTCGTATGTGACCAGCGAGATAAAGTGGGGCTATCGCTTCATGCCGGTGCTCACCCTGGAGGATGGCTTTTACGAGGTAGACTACAACAGCTTCCACGACATCCACGAGACCAACACCCCCAGCTGCAGCGCCAGAGAGCTGGCTGAGATGAATTGCCACGTCCGCCTGCCCTTCACCTGGTCCGTGGCCAGCAAGCTCAGCCAGCAGGGGGTACTGGAGCCCGAGGGCCGCGAGAAGAAGAGTACTACCCTGGTCACCCAGGAAGAGGGGCTGGAGGAGCAGACAGAGAAGAACGGTGACATTGCTAATATAGAGAGCGAGTCCAAAGTGTAGAGGGGAGAGAGAAAACCTAGGGCCAGAGGGGCTGTGTGAGGCTTACTGTGGTGTCTCTACTCCTCATGGCTGTCTGACCAGGTGAGCTGGTCCCAGGTCAAAGGTCAGGGGTCGGGGCCAAGGCAGAAAAGGGGAGAACCTGAGTACAAGGACGGTCTGGTACGAGGAGCCCTCCAACAAGGACAGCTTTGGCCCTAAACAGGTAATTTGCCCCCCAAGGATAGCTGGTAAATGACAATGGCTGGACTGGAAAGCTCTGCAATTGCATGTTTTGATAACATTGTTTTTTTCTTGAAGATATAAATTAATATTATTTAGTTTTTTTTTTCAAAGATTAAAACCTATACATATAAACATATATATTCTATGATATTTGTATTTGTATTTTTTGTATATACTATTTGTTATGTTGCCAAAGTGTGAATATTTGACAGGAAGATGTTTGATAATGATTAATTTAGACCAGGTCTGTACATATTATATGCCTTATGTACAAAGCTTTCATTACATTAGGGTTTTCAGAAATATATAAGCATGTACAAAAACTCACTGTAGTTAATTTATTCTATATTGTGTACATACGAGAATCATGGCGATTGTAATAGTCAAGACAAAATAACTCTTATTAATAATTCTGGATGCAAGCCCTATAGATTATTCAGCCTGGCCTAATGAGCTAGTTACTTTAAACAGAAACGAAAGTAGGGAGCTTGGTCGGGGTAGGCATAATCCGTGACCGTCTAGGAATCCAAAGGTTGCGTGTTCGAGTCGCGTCTGGGACAACTGTAGCATTTTATCTAAAACTTCCCCTAACCCTTATTCTAAACTTAACCCAATTCACCTGACCTGCTATGTAAATGTACCTAACCTTTGTTGTTTTAGTTCTAACCTTTTATGTAAATGTCCTAAGCTTGTTAGTTCCCCTAACTGCCAACATAAATTCTCCCCATAATTCTCCTATGTTGTTACTGGTGCAACAAGCAACCTGGTCTCAGAGAAAGACGTCATCCAAGATACGTTATCCAAGATACGTTATCCAAGATGTATAATAAATTACATAATCCAATTTGTATGCTAGACATGAGTGTAGGCTACTGTATGTCAGCTGAGGATATAGAGGTTGCCATGGGGATGAGGTGGTCTAGTTATGCCACAGGCCGCAGGCCAGAGTAAGTGTAGTGGATAGCCACCCAGTGGAAAGTTCCTTGTAGGCCCTCTAGTTACTGGCATGTTAGGGGTTTTATCATATAATGATGGTATTGCGTAGAGTCTCACTAAAAGTATAACTAAGGCAATGTAAACATACAGTCAGGTCCATAATTATTTTCACCCTTGATAAAGGTGAGCAAAATAAATCATTTTTATTAAAATAAATACAAATACTGAGATACAGTATAGTGTATGCTCCACAAAATTGGTAAATTATATTATTTTATACTAATACAGTTGCTCAGAGAAAGAGATTTTATTTAACATGTAATACAAAAATCTAAAAAAGATACGGGTAAAAATTATTGGCACGACACTGAGCGTTTTTCTAAAATGTTTTATGAAAATGTTGTGGTCAATTAACCATTTCCTTGTGGATTTTGATGTGTGCTTGAGGTAATTGTCTTGCTGGAAGATCCACGTACAGCCAAGTGTCAGCCTCCTGGCAGAGGCAACCAGGATTTGGGCTAAAATGTCCTGGTACATGGTAAAGTTCATGATGCCGTTGACCTTAACAAGGGCCACAGGACCTGTGGAAGCAAAATAGCCCCATAAGATGCACCACGCAAAGTACTTTATCGTAGGTATGAAGTACTTTTCTCCATATGCTTCTGTTTTTCGATGCCAAACCCACGACTGGTGTGCATGGCCAAAGAGCTCTATTTTCATGTCATCTGACCATAGCACTGCCTGGAGTTTGATAAACGGCATTGGCACTTGGATTGGAACCAGTGAGAAACATGCTCACTTTTCTAATTTGAAGGACAGGCTTCAATCTTTCAATGTGTCTCTGAAGTGAAGCCCACTGTCTGGCCCATAGCATTTTTACATATTTAGACCACTTTATTTCTGCTGCAGAACTACGTTTCTAAAAGCAATTTCTTTGTGTTTCTGGCAAAATGTTTGATTAGAAATAAAACAGTGTAATATAACCTTACAATTGTATTACTTTACAACATGGTTATTTTGCTTGTGCTGAAGAGCCATATACAAGGCTCAGACATCTACAGTGTGTAATTTATTTTGTGTAATTTCTTTACTGCAGAACATTTTAGCTCTGCTTGTCACTGATAGCACACCTGTTTAACTTTGGGTTCTATGTGTCAATGAAAAACATTTGGGAAACACTTTACATTAAGTTGCCCGTATACAACGCAGTTAGTCTATAGCTATTTCAATTGTTTTTATTTGTGATCCATATTTGTTACAGGTGTAGTTACTGTACAGTTATTGGTAATTACTCTGATGTTATCAAAAGGGTAGATATTTCAGCTATGTGGTATTTCAGCAGCTTAATGTAAAGCGTTATCAACATGCAGGCGTCATTGTTGAATCTTACTTCTATCCAATCTCTGAACAAAGATTGAACAAACAGACATGTTTATTATATCGACTCCTTTACTTGACTGTATTTATTCATTTGTAATTATTAATACCACAATCATGGTTGTATTAGGTTGTAACTTGAACATTACACTGAATTCCAACATACTGGTTCATAAATCAACTTCAACAATACTTTAACTAATACTTATCTCACACTCTTTTATTGATACAAATCGTATTTTACCTTTTGTGTTGATTTAATGAAATTGAGACATACATTCATACTCTGTGGTCAATATTAGGAGAATGATTCATTAAAATTGACAATCATATTCAATCTAAAGGGCACTTTGTGAAACCATGTGGTGCAGGACCAAGAAATGGTGGTAGAGCTAGAGTTTGGGAGGACCCAATGTTTTGGGTTGGGGTGTCATACTCAAACCCTGAGGGTTGCCCAATGCACAGTACACCAAGCCATCTATGTGGATAGATGCCAGCATTCTGGCAAAAAAAAGAAAGCACAAACCACCACATTTAAACACGGCAAGGTGACTGGGAATATGGACGAGTACAAACAGTCCAGCTATGCCCTCCGTAAGGCAATCAAACAGGCAAAATGTCAGTACAGAGACAAAGTGGAGTCGCAATTCAATGGCTCAGACACGAGATGTACGTGGCAGGGACTCCAGACAATCACAGACTATAAAGGGAAAACCAGCCACATCGCGGACACCGACGCCTTGCTCCCGGACAAGCTAAACACCTTCTTCACCAGCTTTGAGGAAAACACAGTGCCGCTCACGAGGACTGTAAGCTATCGTTCTCCATGGCCGACGTGAATAAGACATTTAAGCGTGTTAACCCTCGCAAATGCTGCCGGCTCAGACGGCATCCCTAGCCGCGTCCTCAGTGCATGTGCAGACCAACTGGCTGGAGTGTTTACGGACATATTCAATGTCTCCCTACCCCAGTCTGTGTCCCCACTTGCTTCCACCATTGTTCCTGTACACAAGAAAGGAAAGGTACATGTAACTAAGCTAAATGACTATCGCCCCGTAGCACTCACTTCTGTCATCATGAAGTGCTTTGAGAGGCTAGTTAAGGATCATATCACCTCCACCTTACCCGACACGCTAGACCCACTACAATTTGCATACCACCCCAACAGATCCCCGGATGACGCTTCGCCATCGCACTGCACACTGCCCTATCTCATCTGGACAAGAGGAATACCTATGTAAGAATGCTGTTCATCAACTACAGTTCAGCCTTCATCACTATGCTTGGGGCCCTGGGTCTGAACCCTACCCTGTGCAACTGGGTCCTGGACTTCCTGACGGGCCGACCCCAGGTGGTGAAGGTAGGCAACAACACCTCCACTACACTGATCCTCAACACGGGGGCCCCACAAGGGTGCGTGCTCAGCCCCCTCCTGTACTCCCTGTTCACCCATGACTGCGTGGCCACGCACGCCTCCAAATCTATCATCACGTTTGCAGACGACACAACAGTGGCGGAGTGGAAATAACCTCTCCATCAACGTCAACAAAACGAAGGAGCTGATTGTGGACTTCATGACACAGCAGAGGGAGCACGCCCCCATCCACTTTGACGGAAGGGGGTTAAAAGCTTCAAGTTCCTCGGCGTACACATCACTGACAACCTGAAATGGTCCATCCACACAGACAGTATGGTGAAGAAGGCTTGGCCCCCTCACAAACTTCTACAGATGCAAGATTGAGAGCATCCTGTCGGGCTGAATCACCGCCTGGTACGGCAACGGTGATGCGTTGGGCTGACTGCACCACCCTCTGGAGAGCCCTGAAGTTGTGGACGGTGCAGTCAGCCCAACGCATCACCGGGGGCACACTGCCTGCCCTCCAGGATATCTATAGCACCCAGTGTCACAGGAAAACAAAGAAGATCATCAAGGACCTCAGCCACCCGAGCCACTGCTTGTTCACCACGCTACCATCTAGAGGTTGGGAGACAGCACATGTGCATCAAAGCTGGGACTGAGAGACTGAAAAACTGCTTCTATCAGACTGTTAAATAGTCACCAGCCGGCCTCCGCCCAGTATCCTGCACCTTAGAGACTGATGACCTATGTACATAGTCATTGAAAACTGGTCACTTTAATAATGTTTACATACTGTTTTACCCACTTCATATGTATATACTGTATTCTAGTCAAGGCTCATCCTATATAACTACTGCTGTACACACCTTTTCTATTAATATATTGTCCATAATGTCTATACACACCATCATATACATATACAGTGCCTTCAGAAAGTATTCACACCCCTTGCATGGACTCTGTGTACAATAATAGTGTTTAATATGATTTTGAATGACTACCTCAACTATTATCTGTAAGGTCCCTCAGTCGAGCAGTGAATTTCAAACACATATTCAACCACAAAGACTAGGGAGGTTTTCCAATGCCTCGCAAAGAAGAGCACATATTGGTAGACAATCTGGACCCTTTCTTTCTAAAACTAGCCGCCGAAATTGTCGCTACCCCTATTACTAGTCTGTTCAACCTCTCTTTCATAACGTCTGAGATCCCCAGAGATTGGAAAGCTGCCGCGGTCATCCCCCTCTTCAAAGGGGGTGACACTCTAGATCCAAATTGCTACAGACCTATATCCATCCTGCCCTGCCTTTCGAAAGTATTCGAAAGCCAAGTTAACAAACAGATCATCGACCATTTCGAATACCACCGTACCTTCTCCGCTATGCAATCCGGTTTCCGAGCTGGTCACGGGTGCACTTCAGCCACGCTCAAGGTCCTAAACGATATTATAATCGCGATTGATAATAGACAGTACTGTGCAGCCGTCTTCATCGACCTGGCCAAGGCTTTTGACTCTGTCAACCACCGCATTCTTATTGGCAGACTAAATAGCCTTGGTTTCTCAAATGACTGCCTCGCCTGGTTCACCAACTACTTCTCAGATAGAGTTCAGTGTGTCAAATCGGAGGGCCTGTTGTCTGGACCTATGGCAGTCTCTATGGGGGTGCCACAGGGTTCAATTCTTGGGCCGACACTTTTCTCCGTGTATATCAATGATGTCGCTCTTGCTGCTGGTGACTCTCAGATCCACCTCTACGCAGACGACACCATTTTGTATACATCTGGCCCTTCATTGGACACTGTGTTAACAAACCTCCAAACGAGCTTCAATGCCATACAACAATCCTTCAGTAGCCTCCAACCGCTCTTAAACATTAGTAAAACTAAATGCATGCTTTTCAATCGAACGCTGCTGGCACCCGCCCACCCGACTAGAATCACCACTCTCGACGGGTCTGACCTAGAGTATGTGGACAACTACAAATACCTAGGTGTCTGGTTAGACTGTAAACTCAACTTCCAGACTCACATAAAGAATCTCCAATCCAAAGTTAAATCTAGAATCGGCTTCCTATTTCGCAACAAAGCCTCCTTCACTCATGCTGCCAAACATGCCCTCGTAAAACTGACTATCCTACCGATCCTTGACTTCGGCGATGTCATTTACAAAATAGCCTCCAACACTCTACTCAGCAAATTGGATGTAGTCTATCACAGTGCCATCCGTTTTGTCTCCAAAGCCCCATACTCTACCCACCACTGTGACCTGTACGCTCTTGTTGGCTGGTCCTCACTACATGTTCGTCGTCAAACCCACTGGCTCCAGGCCATCTATAAATCACTGCTAGGCAAATCCCCACCTTATCTTAGCTCATTGGTCACCATAGCAGCACCCACCCGTAGTCTGCGCTCCAGCAGGTATATCTCACTGGTCATTCCCAAAGCCAACACCTCCTTTGGCCGCCATTCCTTCCAGTTCTCTGCTGCCAATGACTGGAACGAATTGCAAAAATCTCTGAAGCTGGAGACTCTTATCTCCCTCAATAACTTTAAGCATCAGTTGTCAGAGCACCTTACCGATCACTGCACCTGTACACAGCCCATCTGAAATTAGCCCACCCAACTACCTCATCCCTATATTGTTATTTATTTTGCTCTTTTGCACCCCAGTATCTCTATTTGCACATAATCTCTTGCACATCTAGCAT
Source organism: Coregonus clupeaformis (assembly GCF_020615455.1). Lineage (NCBI taxonomy): Eukaryota > Metazoa > Chordata > Actinopteri > Salmoniformes > Salmonidae > Coregonus > Coregonus clupeaformis. Next base: position 6,909,190 of record NC_059226.1, read on the forward strand.
TCCAGTGTTAATACTATTGTAATTATTCTGCACTATAGCCTATTTATTGCCTTACCTCCATAACTTGCTACATTTGCACACACTGTATATATATTTTCTGTTGTATTTCTGACTTTATGTTTTTTACCCCATATGTAACTCTGTGTTGTTTTTTTATTGCACTACTTTGCTTTATCTTGGCCAGGTCGCAGTTGTAAATGAGAACCTGTTCTCAACTGGCTTACCTGGTTAAATAAAGGTGAAATAAAATAAAAATAAAAAAATAGATGGGAAAAGTCTAAATAAAAAAAGCAGACATGGAATATCCCTTTGAGCATATTCCATGTATTAATTACACTTTGGATGGTGTATCAATACACCCAGTCACTACAAAGATCCAGGCGTCCACTCTCTCTCTCTCTCCTTAGCAGCAAGCGCACATGAGGCGAGTGGCCGGAACTAGTTTTTGCTGGACATAGGCTATATGTTTTATTGACTTGCAATTGGCTGACACAGATAACGAGCTCAAGCAGTTCTCATCACTTCACACATTAAATTAACAGAGGATAGGTCCAATCGGTAAATCAATTTTAATTGCACATACCAGAGACAATTATATCAGACCCAACCCAAATCCGATGCAAAAGTCAGAATGTAGGACCCGGACCCACTCGGGTCACAGATCGGATCTGGGAATTTCAGTTCTGTTGGACCTGGGAATTTCGGGTCTGTTGGACCCATGAAGACCACTAGTTGGGTATGTTACTTTCTAAATGTAATCCGTTAGTTTCTAGTTACCTGTCAAAAATTGTAATCAGTAACGTAACTTTTGGATTACCCAAACTCAGTAACATAATCTGATTACTTTTAGATTACTTTCCCTTTAAGAGGCATTAGAAGAAGACAAAAATGTATATTACCAATTGAACGACATCTATTCCAGGATAAATCAATGTTAGTTTACATAGCTGGCCATAAATGGATGTTGCATTTTACTTTATGGGTTGGTGATGTAGGCTCCCTCTAACCCATTGCTTTTAATTACAGATAATAATATGATTAGGCCATATATTGACATTAAAAACCAAATTCTGTCAGATTTCCAGTCATTCCAATTAATGTAATACCCCTTGATCTTCAAGAATAGGACTTGGAAGTATGAAAATATAGATTAGCTAAATTATTTTACCTGAGCATAACCCAAAAACGAAGGATTTATTAGCCTACTCTGTTGTTTATGATTTTGTTGTCATGGAGGACAGATGGGCTCATTGCTTCGAGTTGAAAAAGAAATGATGCTCTCATGGAATGGCATGCATTGAGCACTACCGAAAAGAGCTATTTGCGTGTGAAAAACGTATGCCATATGCTGCATTTGCTATAGGCCTACTGTTTAAGTTTTTGTTGGTGACACTTTGAAATCTTGATCATTTGCAACTGTTTAAGTCTATCAAAAGTTTGTGTCCATTAGGCCTATGGATTTTTTTGTGGGTTGAATCAGCACAATCAGATTGAGCAATAAAAGACCCACGCATGGTCTTCTTAAATTAAACTAGTTTTTGACAGTATGGAGCACAATACCACGGAGGAGTTTAGAAGGGAACTCCCTCAAACTTGTATTCCATAGGCTGGGATCCGCATGCAGCTGTTGCAAGAGCGCATTTTTCATTGGCTGTCCACTGGTCACAAAAACAATAATTGATAGGCAGTTGAAACTTCTTCAATTCAACCATTATTGTGTTAAATACACATATACATTTGTGAACAGCCATCCATAACAACCACAATCCGTAAGGCGCAAATAGCTAAATGAGAGAGCAGCAGCGTGATTCACATTAATGCGCTATGTATATATCAATAATAAGTGATAGCCGTATCGCCCGTAGGCTACACCACTGCTGTCATCCTTACCTCCAAGAGTGACTGTGTGTGTGTCAGTGCCAGTCATTGCCGTTTAAGATGAGGGAGGATGATTTTATTTTTGATGAGCATGGCCTTATTTCTATTACAGCATATTGGATGACTGTCATTCATATTCCATTCACCCAGTTCAATGTAACAGCGATAGGTTTAGGCTACTACATGATTATATAATTTTCCTTATACCCATCATGAGGTTGCTACAACCTAACCTATGAATGAAAGTTTACAACGTAGTTGCAGACAGGTGGAGATAAATTTGAGGTGACAGACAGTGAAACATGGACAGACAGTGACACATTTAATACCGCCTTGCACACTCTTGCCTGCATCATGCCTGCATCTAGCTGATCTAGGGTGTAATCATTAGTCCAACAGTTGCCAACGGGAGTTTCTATTATCCCCGGTTCGTTCCGTTTGCTTCCGTTTAAGAAACGTTTTTCAACAGAATCGGCGGAATGAATACACCCCTGATCATGTGTAAACACGATTCACTTTCATGGCAGCCACGTTGTATTCCTTCTCGCATCTATGCGCTCTCCTCCTCTCACCTTTTCTCTTTGCTTGTGGACTTCAATGCACAACACATCAGCTGTATGTTACCAGGCGAAAAAACCTTTCCAAGCCAAACCATATCATAACCGCTACACACAGCCTACATCGTTGTCACCATAGCTAAAGTAACATCATAGTCAACTAACGCGTTAGTAAACCCGCTCCAATCATGCAGTAACATTACAGTGTACAGTCAGTAAGCAGTTTAGCACTTACACCAGCGGGCCCCAGTGGCAATAAATTAGTAAAACTTGGAAGAGTTCCAGTGTTGTGTTGGATAGTCATAGCCAGCTAGCTAACATATCATCCCTCTGATGGAGCAGGATGTTTGAGTAGGCTAAACTGAAAGTGAAAAAAATATGACAAAATCTCTCTTTCTCTTGCTTCTCCTTAATTTTGGAAGAAATGTATTTGTTCAAAACTGCTCAACTATTGTGTTTCTCTCTCTTTGATTCAACAGCTCACCACATTTTATGCATTGCAGTACTAGCTAGCTGTAGCTTTCAGTATTAGATTCATTATCTGATCCTTTGATTGGGTGGACAAGATGTCAGTTCATGCTGCAAGAGCTCTGATAGGTTGGAGGACGTCCTCCGGAAGTTGTCATAATCACTGTGTAAGTCTATGGAAGGAGGTGAGAACCATGCCTCCTAGGTTTTGTACTGAAGTCAATGTACCCAGAGGAGGACGGAAGCTAGCTGTCCTCCGGCTACACCACGGTGCTACCCTACAGAGTGCTGTTGAGGATACTGTAGACCTTCATTGCAAAACAATTTGTTTTCATCAATTATTTGGTGACGTGAATATAGTTAGTATAGTTTAATCTAAAAGGATAACTTTGGATACTTATTTTTTTATTCTATGAAATTCACTGAGGAGGATGGTCCTCCCCTTCCTCCTCTGAGGATTCTCCACTGGTGTGTGTGTGTGTCTGTTCCCCAGCTGTTCGCTTTGTACCTGGGGAAGTTTTCAATTTCCCAATGCTGAAGCTACCATATCTGTTATCACACACTCAAACGCATGCTCACAACCGCACACACACGAGGTCAACAAAATTAATGTAGCCTACTTTGTGGCTGAATTTCAAGACCTTCAGAGCAAGGGTTTTTATCGGATGTGCATTTGTTTAGTCAGCATTACTCTCCAACTCATATAGATTTAACATGTTTTAAATATCAAACACTCAAAATGTATGGGGACAAAACATTGTTAATTTTTGTTACAATAACCTGTCCTTTTTTATAAACAATTTCTGCCTATCCCTAACCCAGAGGACTCCAACCCTGTTCCTGGAGAGCTACACTCCTGTAGGTTTTCGCTCCAACACCAGTTGTAACTAACCTGGTTCAGTTTATCAACCAGCTAATTATTAGAATCAGGTGCTAGATTAGGATTGAAGTGAAAACCTACAGGACGGTAGCTCTCCAGGAACAGCTCTCCAGGAACCGGGTTGGAGAGCCCTGCCCTAACCTAACGTAGCAGGCGTAAAATAAACGCCTGAAACTAGATCACCTACATACTGGCAAAGACAGTATCCTACAGTATGAAGATAGGCAGAAACTGCTTCTCCAATAGAAATCCCCGAATACACTTGTAGGCGATGTCATGGCGACGTTGGCTAGCTAAACTCATGTGCAGAAACACATCATCGGGTCTCATGGTAGCCTCGTTTCGAACTGCGCATGTGCAGGCCATCAACTCAAAGGCACTCCTTCGATATAAAATTATTTTTGCAAAAATGAAAACGTGTCAGTTTGTCACTTTCAGGAGGTTGGAGTAATAACATGTTCAACTACTTAAGACATTGGCTCGAATCTAGGTTGTGCCTTTAGATTTCCAGTAAATTAAAAATTAAATGCACTATGCAGAAATCACTCCGCCATTTTCTGGTTGCTAAAATTCTAATAGTTTGCCTAATTTCAGTTTATGTGACAAAACAAGCAAGCATACAGTGAGGGAGAAAGGTATTTGATCCCCTGCTGATTTTGTATGTTTGCCCACTGACAAAGAAATGATCAGTTTATAATTTTAATGGTAGGTTTATTTGAACAGTGAGAGACAGAATAACAACAAAAAAATCCAGAAAAACACATGTCAAAAATGTTATAAATTGATTTGCATTTTAATGAGAGAAATGAGTATTTGACCCCCTCTCATTCAGAAAGATTTCTGGCTCCCAGGTGTCTTTTATACAGGTAACGAGCTGAGATTAGGAGCACACTCTTAAAGGGAGTGCTCCTAATCTCAGCTTGTTACCTGTATAAAAGACACCTGTCCACAGAAGCAATCAATCAATCCGATTCCAAACTCTCCACCATGGCCAAGACCAAAGAGCTCTCCAAGGATGTCAGGGACAAGATTGTAGACCTACACAAGGCTGGAATGGGCTACAAGACCATCGCCAAGCAGCTTGGTGAGAAGGTGACAACAGTTGATGCGATTATTCGCAAATGGAAGAAACACAAAATAAATGTCAATCTCCCTCGGCCTGGGGGGCTCCATGCAAGATCTCACCTCGTGGAGTTGCAATGATCATGAGAACGGTGAGGAATCAGCCCAGAACTACACGGGAGGATCTTGTCAATGATCTCAAGGCAGCTGGGACCATAGTCATCAAGAAAACAATTGGTAACACACTACGCCGTGAAGGACTGAAATCCTGCAGCGCCCGCAAGGTCCCCCTGCTCAAGAAAGCACATATACAGGCAGTCTGAAGTTTTCCAATGAACATCTGAATGATTCAGAGGAGAACTGGGTGAAAGTGTTGTGGTCAGATGAGACCAAAATTGAGCTCTTTGGCATCAACTCAACTCGCCGTGTTTGGAGGAGGAGGAATGCTGCCTATGACCCCAAGAACACCATCCCCACCGTCAAACATGGACGTGGAAACATTATGCTTTGGGGGTGTTTTTCTGCTAAGGGGACAGGACAACTTCACTGCATCAAAGGGATGATGGACGGGGCCATGTACCGTGAGAACCTCCTTCCCTCAGCCAGGGCATTGAAAATGGGTGGTGGATGGGTATTCCAGCATGACAATGACCCAAAACACACGGCCAAGGCAACAAATGAGTGGCTCAAGAATAAGCACATTAAGTTCCTGGAGTGGCCTAGCCAGTCCCCAGACCTTAATCCCATAGAATATCTGTGGAGGGAGCTGAAGGTTCGAGTTGCCAAACGTCAGCCTCGAAACCTTAATGACTTGGCGAAGATCTGCAAAGAGGAGTGGGACAAAATCCCTCCTGAGATGTGTGCAAACCTGGTGGCCAACAACAAGAAACGTCTGACCTCTGTGATTGCCAACAAGGGTTTTGCCACCACTAAGTACTAAGTCATGTTTTGCAGAGGGGTCAAATACTTATTTCCCTCATTAAAATGCAAATCAATTTGTAATATTTTTTACATGCGTTTTTCTGGATTTTTTTGTTGATATTCTGTCTCTCATTGTTCAAATAAACCTACCATTAAAATTATAGACTGATCATGTCTTTGTCAGTGGGCAAACGTACAAAATCAGCAGGGGATCAAATACTTTTTTCCCTCACCGTACAATCAATTTAATTTACCACAGGTAGACGCCAATCAAGTAGAAACATCTCAAGGATGATCAATGGAAACAGGATGCACCTGAGCTCATAGCAAAGGGTCTGAATACTTAAGTACATAAGATATTTTTTAAAAATTTGCCAAAATCTCTCAAATCGGTTTTCGCATTGTCATTATGGGGTATTGTGTGTATATTGATGAGGAAATTGTTTTATTTAATCTATTTTAGAATAAGGCTGTAATGTAACAAAATGTGAAAAAGTTAAGGGGTCTGAATAGTTTCCGAATGCACTGTAAGTGATATGGATCAGCATACATTTACATTTTCATTTTAGTCATTTAACAGACGCTCTTATCCAGAGCGACTTACAGTTAGTGAATACATATTTTTTTTATACTGGACCCCCGTGGGAATCGAACCCACAACCCTGGTGTTGCAAATGCCATGCTCTAGCAACTGAGCTACATCCCTGCTGGCCATTCCCTCCCCTACCCTGGACGACGCTGGGCCAATTGTGCGCTGCCCATGAGTCTCCCGGTCGCGGCCGGCGGCGACAGAGCCTGGATTCGAACCAGGATCTCTAGTGGCACAGTTAGCACTGCGATGCAGTGCCTTAGACCACTGCGCCACTCAGGAGTGCATACTTGTCATGGGGCTGTGGATTAGGTGTTGTTAGAAGTTGAGAAGCCATTAGACATATACAAGGAACATAAACATAGTTATTATCCATTAAACAAAAAACAAACAAGGAAATATGATTCCTCAACAGCATATCCATTTTACTGGCGGTACATTCTCCACATTTGTGTTAGAGTACCCTCTTCTGACTGAAATATGTACTGCGTTTTAAGGAATGGTTACAATACTACAGCCGATTGCTAATACTTTCAGGAGCATGATATTGTATTGGTCAATGTCATTAAGTTGTGACTGAATACTTTTAAATGCATAGGCACAAGAGAACGATGACAGTATCAGTTAAAGCTATGCAATTGGTGACACAGTACATTGTTTAGCTACTGTAGAGCAGAGTTCAGGGGGTAGACCAAACAAGTCTCTCTCAGTCCAACACTTTGACCAAGGTCTGAACCGGTTGATGAGGTCTGAACTGGTTGATGAGATCTCTGATGCTACACTACCCCTTTCCTTCCCACACCTAACTATCTCAAGTCGATCACACCTGGGCACACCTCTGATGGCCTTACAGTAGCGCTATCCCACTTCTAACACCAGTACAATCCTGCTATCTGCCACACCTTAGCCATTACACCAAATACATGAATTCACTGGTGTCACACGAAAGAGGATGCCGCTCTACAGTATATCAAGCGGCAAGAAAACAGCAGCTGCAAAATGTAATAAATGTTCATTTCACCAGACATCATACAATAGTTACCTGGCATGAAAGTCACACCAAGCAAGTATTAAAATGATTGCAAAGGTAAGGAGCTTGGATCTTTTGGTAATTTTGTCCCACTTTCTGCAGTGTCGGAACATTCTGTTTTACTTGGTTCTTCAGTGCCATTGTGGCTCTTCAGAATTAGACATTCATGACATTCCGTGGGAGTAAAAGCACTGATCTGTTTGCAAATTCTTTAGAAATGTTAAAGGATGGAAATCCCTTCATAACAATCAAAGTATCAAGTGTGGTGGAATGTTAACACCAATGATTTATATACACATCATTGGTTAACACACATTCAACCTCATTATGTGTCAAAAGGTTAAAGGGATAGTTCACCTAAATTACATATTGGTTTCCTTACCCTTTAAGCAGTCCATGGACAAGGTACGACAACAACCCCTGCTTCGATTTAGTTTCTGTATTGATGTGGTATATGTGTGGCAATTACAGAATATCATTAAAAACATGTTAACTATGGTTGATTGTGATGGTCGTATTTGCTCGCTGTAACCAACTAAGCAATACGGTCTCCATGGCACTGTTTCCACATGCTACTGTTTTAGCATTTGTGGCACATATCCCATTCAAGTCATGGGCCTGATATTAGCATTTTTCGCACATCATGTTCTAATCATCTAAAAGTGACTTTGTTGAGCTTCACAATAAAATGTTTATACTTTCAGATGATTTGAACATAAAATACTTGGATTGGCTACCACTAAGTACTGTCAAGATTTTGGGCTTTTTAGTATTGCATTTCTTACTGAAGCATAAAATGGTCACGATGGGAACTAGACTAGTTAAAATGCTTGGGTTGGCATTCTAGACAGGTCTACTGCGATTGAATGTTAGTCCTGTTACCCATCACCAAAGAAAGTGACAGTGAAAAGGAAACAAAAGAGACTCAGTACAAGTTAATGAACTTTTTTTATATCATACATAAGACCGCTTGAATATAATACAAAGGGCTTGTCCATTTTGTATCTTTTTGTAACATCATATACACAGTAAGTATTGACTAGATCTTACAATCTGTGGACACAGGTACTTTTCCCATGCCGTTTCATCTTAACAGTGCATGTCAAATGTCCTGTAACCAAACTATGTTGTCAATCACTCAAAACCAGACTGGGGGACAGAAAAGAAAGGGTGGCAAGGAGGACAACAAAGCCTTTATTCGAATGAAACAGGTAGCAGAGCAGAAAATATATTGAACACTTCGGAGTAAACGTTGGATGTTTGTTGACGATGCACTGGTTATATAGTGACGATCATGGCTTTCACACACGTATCAGTAGCCTGACTTCAAATGGACCCACGGTTTAAGCTTATGCCAATTTTAATGCAACTTAAATTAGTTCCTGTAATACGTACATAATTTCTTATGTATTTGTTATATATTAAAACACAGCTGTCATTCAGGTTCGTAGACATACACCCACACACTATACCCTGTCTATAATATTTAAGGTATGCATATCTACTGTCCTGTTAAAATTTAAACCCTACAGGTTTTGCATTTGTACTGGCATTGTCAACTACTTTGGCCTGGAAGCACTGTTACCCATTGACTAATATCACAGAAGAACTTCCACTGCATGGTCTCCACATTGACTTAAATGTACTCAAAATACCATTAGGAAAAAAGTAGTGAGTTCTAAACTTCCTTTATTAAAAAAATATAAATATATACATAAATTCTATTTCAACTATTAAAATGGGGTTGAAAAGTAAACACCTGAAGCCTGTGTTTTCATGGACACCTTTCCTCTAGCTGTTGCCGCCCCTTTCCATTTGCAACTGGAACAAAACGTTAGCCAGTTCTCTCGTATCCTCCGGCATCACACGAGGAGACTGGAGTATGACGCTCCAGCAGACAGGGTTCACTTCTCACGCCATCCATCCCTACTAGTTTCCTTTTGGATTTAACACCCATGGTGAGAGCTTCAGTCAAACACGTGAATTTAAGCTAATTTAGAGCAGTACCCCATCTCCAAATCCATCTAAACATGTGGATGTGTACAGTGCCTCTGCTAGCTAGGTCAAATAGGGTTGCTTCAAAATTGAGGGGGGAAAAGCGGTACCATTTTAGCCACTGCCGTGAAGACTGCCGAAAGTCATTTTAAGGCAGCTTTACCCAGATAGATAGGCATGTTTGAAACGGCCTCTGAATCCCAGGTCACAAATTGAAGGATTAATGCACTGTTGTTCACATTTTTTCCTCTCGACTCATGAGTACGAGGACTTGCCTCGACTCATAGCCACCATACTGATACTCCGGAACCCGCAGAGTAGCAACCAGCGTTGGCATCTATTGTCCCTCAAGTCCTTGATAACGGAAAAAAAGTTATACCAATGAGAGATTTGTTTTTGTTTTTTGTCTTTTTTTGACAACCTTACAACCAATTCTGTCGAGGATACAGCTAACAGTAAATGTATTGAATTCAACAACAGTTCCAGTTTTGCTAAAGCAATAGATACAGCCATTTTTACTGACATTTAAAAAAGGTATTGATACACCTTGTGTCAAAGTGCAGAACTGCTACATTATTTGTTACAGACATCTATGTGCTATAAAAAACAGCTTTGGTACAATAAATTATCAAAAGGGAAAATAAATTCTTGTAAAATTCACAGCATAATTGTGAGGCAAAAAAAACTGTCACATAAAATTCTGCATGTTTTCATTTTCAAGATGAACAGAAGACATTTGTGCAGAAGCTCTGTTGGAGGAACCACATGCTGAAGAAACAAAGCAAAGAAAAGCAAGTAAAAAGCAGGAAGGGACACAGTCGTAGCTAATTCCATCCATCTTGCAAAAACACTACTTCTGTGACCTTACAAGGCCCAGCAATCACTGGGCCTCGCAAGTCATACATTTTAGTTAAAGGCCTCTTAAATTAGCATTCTCAAAAACACATTTTCTTTCTATTTTTTCTTTTTAAGAATTTTGATTTTTTTAAATCCATACTTTAAAAGTACAGGAAAGATATTTTCTCATTTAAACAATAATGTCCAGCTTCTTTCCCCCACCCTCCCACCCCTCATTTCAGAGTTTAAAAAATCATAAGGCCAAAGGGTTATCTAAAAAAACTGCTACTGCCCGGACATCTGTACTTTAGGTTTGGGAAGAACCGGCCCTGGCTGCTGCTCCTCAGCAGATCTCTTCAGTGTGGCCCTGTTCCAGGGACCTGGTCAGGGCCCCCCTTTACTGCTCTGGGGCTACCCAGCTCTCTGCGGCCCACCTGCACACGTGCTGACCCCGGCTAGAGAGCGCCGGCCGGCCCACAGCTCGCATTGGCACCACTCTCAAACAGAGAAAGAGTGACACAGACAAACCCAGCGAGATGCACCCTCCCTGCATAATGCTTCATTCCTCTGCAACTCTACAGGTCTCACAACTCACAGGTGGAATTGCACAACAGAACAGAGAAATTCAAATGAGAACAAAAAGTACAAAAGAGAAAATTATTCTTGCCGAAGACAGGGGGAAAAAGGCTAATGTGTGGATAGGAGTTGCTGGAAGTGTTATGGTGCTGTAGCAATTTCTTTACTAAATAGCCGTTGGCAAAAGAAGGTCTACGTCATTTTCTAACCACATACTTCTAAGCTCTCAGCTGACAATAACAAGGAATAATGCAAACCATGCAATCAAGTGAGAGGTGAATGTGAAATGATTGGATGTTTCAGTACTGTTGTGAAGTATGCTATGCGAGACAGTTTGTAGTAAAAATCTGTAATTCCCTGTGAACACTGAAAATGCTAGATCGAAAAAATCCCATTTGAAAACCAAAGTGAATAGAGAAACCCAAGGGTGGCATTGGGAAGAGTAGTTGGAGAGATGGTGGGCTCTGCACTGTGGTAGCGGGTCAGTGATAATATCCCCTCTAATTTTAAGCAGCTTTTTGATCTCTATGCACTTTTTTGTTGAAAAAAACACCACCTTAAAAAATACAAATAGAAAAAAAAACATTCTCAGTTTAGTCATGAACTGGCGACAGAACTCTGCTGTACACAGACTCCTGCCATGGGTGACTCCTCCCTGTCTATGCCCTGTCTCATGCCCATGGGGTAGGTGGGGTGGGCCGCCATTCCAGTCTCTTGTCTGGGGTTGGAGAAGGCACCCAGTCCCATGGTCATGCTCCCATTCCTGCCAAAGTCCAAGGCTGCGTTGGCGGGGAGCGGGCGCAACTGGTAGGCCTGGTTGCCCTGGGCCCCGGTGGAGGAGGAAGATGTGGAGGAGGAGGAGGCGGAGGAAGACAGGGAGGTCATGGACAGGTGGCCGTGCACCACCTCCATGGAGTTCTCCGTGGAGGCGCTGTTGGTGGGGGAGCGATAGAGGCGGGGCCGGGGCCGTGCTGGCAGGCCCTGCTGTCCATGAGGGTGATGGTGTCCGTGGTGATGGTGTCCGTGGTGATGGTGGTGGTGGGTGGAGGAGCTGTTGCCGGGGGCCAAAGGGTGGATGGCTTTGGGCGCCTGGGGAGGCACGTGGAAGGTGGTCTCCTGGACGGGGTGGGTCTCCACCGTCACTGTCTGCACCCCTTCGCCACCAGCCCAGCCCACGGGGGGAGGGAATGGCTGCCTCGCCTGACACACAACCGCAACACAGTTAGTTAGTAACTCAAACGACTGATAACAGGTCATTTAACTCGGTCTGAAGAACAACACCTACGTCTAGAGAACCCAAGACTTCCCCTGTGGCTATGAGAGGGCTCATATAGCTCAAATGTGAGTTGAGGTAAAGGTTGTCAACCTGGGTTACAGACTAAGTTGGCCAGGAGCAATAGTGTGTGTGTTTGTGTGTGTGACTTGCCTGTGGGCAGAGATTTTCGCAGTCCATGACCTGCACAGAGGCGCTGAAGTGACCTCCACTGTGCCGGTGCTGATGCGTGGGGTCCGAGCGCGCCCGCCCACTGGTGCTTGTGCCAGACGATCCTCCTGCAGGAAAGAGACCACAGAAGCAGGTTGACATTAAATTTTAATGTTGAACTTTTGAGACAGTTCCATTCTGCCTGAAGGCTCTGCACTACTGTACCTGAGCTGTTAGTTCATTGCTATCATTTCATCATGTCTGATCCAGGGTTTGAAATCCATTCCTGGGGGATTCCCAGTGTGCTGAGCTAGAACAAACAAAGTGAACACCCTGGGGTTCCCCCAGGATTGGACAGAGACACGGGTCTAACATCATGCTAAAGCTTAAAGTGAACACCCACTTCTCCAAGCAGCGTCGCGGCTGCGGTGCTTTCCCTACCTGAGCTGGAGGAGGTGCTGGAGGTGGTTCCCGAGGACTGGGACTGCTCCAGCGCTGGGCTGGTGGACACACTGCTGCTCGTGTTGGTCCCCTCATCTGCTGTCTTCTTGAAGAAGCTGTGCTGCAGGGCATAGTAGGGCTGGATGCGGCTCTTGGGGTCGTAGTCCAGCATCCGAAGGATCAGGTCCTTGAACTTCAAGTAGTCAGCTACAGTGTGGCCAGACTCGCCTGCCCGCCGCCCCCCAGGACCCCCCGCCTCAACACCCAGGATGCTGTGCAGCTTCCGAGTGCCCGGCGGCTTATACTGCACACACACACAGAGCAGAGACTTTAGGAAGATACATACTCACTATTACAAAGGAGCGTTATGACATCACAACATAATTGACATCAGAGCGATTTGTTGAACTTACCCTTTTGCCATCTTTGGTCTTCTTTGCACCCCACGTACTGTCAGACATCTTCTCAAAGAACTTCCTGGCCTTGGGCGCCTGGTCCAATATGTAATTGGGAGGGACGCCCAGCACTTCCACTATTTTGTTCATTTGATCAATCTGAAAAATCAGGAAGCCATAATTGAGAACATCATCTTATGCTCTTTGGCACTGTAACAGAGTTTTAAATTGCCTGTACCTCAGAGTTAAAAAATATAGATGAAACAGAAATAGCATAACATTTATCAACAATAAAACAACTAAACTACTAAAAAGTTCAAAAGCCCCACAGCTCCCTCTGTTGGTCATTATAAGGTTCTCACTCCCTATGCCTGCAATCTTCATGAAGGCAAAAACTGAACATCTCTCTCATGAGCACAATGAGTCCTACCTCGTTGGCCCCACTAAAGAGGGGCTCTCCGGTGTGCATCTCCACCAGGATGCAGCCCAGGGACCACATGTCGATGGCCAGGTCGTAAGGCATGCCCAGCAACACCTCCGGGGAGCGGTAGAACCGACTCTGGATGTACTGGTAGATCTAAGGGGAGAGAAAGGGGTCACGGCTGTTAGGACATGGAATTTATGTTCTCCTTTTGTAGGAGGTCAACTATAAAGAAGACAGATGGCAGGTTTTCAGCAGAAATAAAGTTTGTTAGCTACAGTGGTTGTTCCCTCAAGGTTAGAAGAGGATAACTGGTTGCTACAGTTTGTGTAGGGTAGGCCATGTAATGTGCAACCTTTTCCACAAAAATCTGAATGAAAAACATTTGTTTAGTTTCTTTCCACATCATACTCTACCAATCCATCTATCCAATAATACATTAATCCATTAAATACAGAATCCATAGTGGGTCACAACAGTTTGGTGTAATACTTTATCTGTGGCCTGTCAGATCTCAAATTCACCACATGAACCAAGGAAAAACAACTTCATCCTCATTCACCCACCCTCTGTCCCAGCTGGCAGGAGCTGCCAAAGTCCACGATCTTGATGGCGCTCCTCTTGGGGTTGCACAATAGGATGTTCTCCGGCTTCAGGTCACAGTGGATGATGCTGAGCTCGGGTGTGGCCAGGAACAATAGAGCCGTGCACATCTGCTGGGCAAACTTGCGTGTGAGGTTGAGCGAGACGCCGCGGAAGTTGGTGTTCCGCAGCAGGTCGTACAGGTTGTAGGAGAGCATCTCAAACACCAAGCACAGGTGGCTCCGAAACATGAAGTGGCGCTTAAGGTGAACTGGGAAGAGAGAGAGGAGATATGAGAGAGACAGAGAGCGAGGGAGGAGGAGAGAAAAAAAATTATACTAATGAGCATGTGTTGAGTGAGGTGGGTTTTGCACGGTATACTAGTGATGTTAACATACATATGGCAATTGGATACTCTTGTCATTGACTAGCGCATGTCAATTGGCCTGTTTCCCAGACACAGATTAAGCCTCATCCTGGAGTAAAACACATTTTCAATGGGGTTTCACCCCAAAAAAACGCCCCAATATGTATCAGGTAGATGGCGCACTTACATCGAGATGTCTTGGGGTCTTTCTGGTATTTCTATGGTAATGACTCCATCACAAAGTTGAACAGAGGTCAAGTGTATGTATATATACTACCGGTCAAAAGTTTTAGAACACCTACTCATTCAATTATTATTATTATTTTTTTTTAAACTATTTTCTACATTGTAGAATAATAGTGAAGACATCAAAACTATGAAATAAAACATATGGAATCATGTAGTAAACAAAAAAAAGTGTTAAACAAATCAAAATATATTTTATATTTGAGATTCTTCAAATAGCCACCCCTTGCCTTGATGACAGCTTTGCACACTCTTGGCGTTCTCTCAACCAGCTTCACCTGGAATGATTTTCCAACAGTCTTGAAGGAGTTCCCACATATGCTGATCACTTGTTGGCTGCTTTTCCTTCACTCTGCCGTCCGACTCATCCCAAACCATCTCAATTGGGTTGAGGTCGGGGGATTGTGGAGGCCAGGTCATCTGATGCAGCACTCATCACTCCTTCTTGGTAAAATAACCCTTTTTTGGTTACTACATGATTCCATATGTGTTATTTCGTAGTTTTGATGTCTTTACTATTATTCTACAATGTAGAAAATAGTACAAATAAAGAAAAACCCTTGAATGTGTAGTTGTTCTAAAACTTTTGACCGGTAGTGTATGTACAGTGCATTCGGAAAGTATTACTACACTGAAAACTGCTTGCTTCTAACCCAAGCAGGTCAAAAGATCTGACCCATATTAGCGGAGCAGCATTTTTATCTTCCTATAGCAGATCACCGGGACCACATTTTGCATTCATAAACCATGCCATAGGCTGTTCTAAAACTACTCGCACATCGTTTAGACTTTGTTTAGTCACGTTACCTCATTGGTTAGCTAGCTAACAACCTGGTAACTTTACCAGTATATCCAAACATTTGGAGCACAGCTTCTTCAGGAGATCAATGATCAAAGCAATGAATGAATGAATGACAGATCTCTTTCATGTATTCATCACAACTATGACGTTTTTAAAGAGACAGTGTACAATTTTCAATGTAATGCATCTCAATAGGAAAAGTGCTTTTACACAATGTAGAAACCTAATATTCCACAAATGACTTATTTCAATGACAGGTATTCATATCAATATTTTAGCTTTTTATAATAAACAAATGTGTTTACAGTGTTACATATTAGTTTCTAGGGCACAACATGTGCTTCAAAAGTAGATAGAATAGAGCCCTGCTTATAGAGACCACCTAATGAATATGATTTCTTAGCTGGAGATAAATAATGCATGAAAGTGAGAAGAGCGAGAGAGAAAGGTGTATAGAAAGAAGGGGAATCCGGCCTTACCTATGTAGTACTTCATCTCCGTGTCATGTTTGTTCATGAGCTCGAGGAGCCGCACTTCAATCTGGGCTTGATTTAGAAAAGCCTTCTTGTTCTTGATGATCTTAATTGCCACCCACTCCTGCTCAACACGGTCATACGCTTTTACAACCTGGAGATAGAGGGAAGCCAAACACAAATCATCGTAAACACAATGAGCCGGACGGAAACGCGTGCACTGAACAAGGGGGATGGGGTTCTGATTTATCAAAGCCTCTTCAGTCACACACACACACTTCTGCTAACTCAGCAGATACCTCCACACTGTGTGAGCCTATGGTTAAACACTCACGTATCATTTTTTAAATCAAACATATGATTAAGGATTACACTGTTAGTGTACACCGGTTGTTCACGAAGCATGTGACAAATTACAGGCCTCCTGTAGCTCAGTTGGTAGAGCATGGCGCTTGCAACGCCAGGGTTGTGGGTTCGATTCCCACGGGGGCCAGTATGAAAAATGTATGCACTCACTAAACTGTAAGTTGCTCTGGATAAGAGCATCTGCTAAATGACTGAAATGTAAAAATATGACAATCTTAATGACCATTAAAGACCTGGTGTGGTGGTGGGTGAAACAATACCAGGTGAGCTTCTGCAAAATGGTAACTGCTCCACTGGTGGTTGACAATACATTTCATCATGTGACTCACCTGTCCAAATGAGCCTTTGCCTATCAAGGAGTCGATCTCGTAGCGGTCCATCCATTTCTCCCCATTCTTGACGATGTAGTCGTAGTTGTCGTCATCGTAGCCATCGTTGAAGACCTTCCTCTCCTTTTTGTGACTGGAGTCGTCGCCCTGGCCCTGTTGGTGTCTCCGCTTCTTTTTTGCATAGTATACCTGCCGACAAAAGGTGTTGCTACCAGATTACCCATCAGGTAGGTGGCACACTGAGCCTGGAAGGTGGTTGCTAAAAGGTAGGCCCTGACCACCACTGTGCAGTATAAGTTGAGATTGCATGGGATCTTGTAACTATTCCATTCAAATATTTAAGTGGCTCAGTGCAGGCCTGATTCTACCCTCTTCAGGCCTGCCAGTTGTGTTGCCCACAAAAATTTGAATTTTATGAATCACATCATTTCTGAGTAGTGATCCATCCTTTTGTGTGTGCGCGCATGCCCCCTGGCATTGAGCGATCAGAGTTCCAGGTACAGGTGCAGTGTGTGGCGGAGGGAGAGTGGTGGAACTTACCTCATTGATACATTTGTAGGTTTTGATCAGGTCAATAGAGAGCTTCCTCAGGGGAGCCGAGGACGGGTCGCGAAAGCACTGGGGCATGCGCCTCTGTAACATGACAACATCAGGGGTCACCTTAAAACAGACGCACCAAACACAGAGAACATCACCTTTTCAGAAACAAACAGACACACTCACCTTTTCTATCTCATCAAAACGATTCATTAGATCACCCGTCTTCAGCTACCATCAAGTGCATCTGTTTTTATGTGGCAAATGTTGCTATTCATGATGTAATTTCTTCACCATACTCAAGTGGGAGGATTGACACGGGGGGGGGGGCAATATACAGTAGGACAAAACTATCATGTAGGGAACTCAGTCGTGTGGACCTAAATTTGAGCTTTGATGAGGGCCTGATATCAGAGACCCACACACGTGGCCAGCAGCCACTGTACAGAGGTCATGGGCGTGTTTGACAGCACTCCGCAGCTTATTTTGGTAACTGTCGTCAGTAATAAAATCAAGTGGAAAATCACACTCTTTATTATTAGTCCACTGTCCTGGACACGCAGGTCGTGATGTTCCCTGTACAGTAAGAATAACCCCTGCGCTCACGCAGGGTCGGAATACATTTTGAGAAGTGCCCTCTACCAGGAACAGAAAGGCAGACCGCAAGCGGTGTCGTGTAAGGCAGGCACAGGCCACAGGGCTTGGGGTTAGCACCACTGTGTGCGAGTATGTGTGGGGATGTTTTGGTATAGGCTATGCGTAATGTTTTTGGTTTGTGTGTGTGTATTTATGTCAATGTGTGTGAGTATTACTGCATGCTTATGTGTGTGAATGAGCATGTGTTTGTGTCTAGCTGTAGCTAGCGTACCTGGCTGGCGATAGACTGCTGCGCCTGCTCGCTGTAGGGCAGAGCCGGCACAGACGGGTCAGTGGTCTGCTGGTGCCGCTCACTGTACTGCTGGTGCGAATGGGGCATGGGAGCAGCCATCTGAAGCCCAGCAGCGTGGAACGAAAACGAGGGGGCAAGCCGGACAGATGAAGGTTTGCATGCTGAAGTCTCTCCTCCTGAAAGAGAGGGACAGCTTCTGATCGACACACATTCAATAGGTTCTCACAAGGCCCCATTCTCAGTTATCTCAGTGTGAACCCTTGCAACGGTGTTCCTTTAAATAAATACTACAACATAAAAAATTATGTAATTGTGGTTGGAATAATCAGTGTTTGTATACTAGAGCAAGTATTTTACCATCAATCTTTTACCAGTGATTATTCCATAGGCTACCATCAACCGACTTCCCATTTCCCATCACCATAAACCTACCGACAAGAAAAAAACTACAAAAAGGACCATGGCAGGGACATGATGTAACGCCTGCACACTAATAGAATATTTCATCACATCCCTGCATGATGGCCAGAAATAAAAAAGCATGCCTTGTTCACCAGATTTTAAGTGAATAATTGATTGGGGAAACTATTACAAAAGCCCCAAAGCAATAGCTGCAACATTATTCATAGGGCAAAAGAGGAGCACAACAATGTCAAAGAAAAGAGTGCCGTTCGATAAGTTGAGACATGATGGGCTATGAAAATGGGTTGAAAAAGTAAATTCTTCTTTAATCCCTCAAATAGCCCCTCTACACACCATCATATTCCCCCCCAAATCAGCAGTAGCCTATAGCCTAACTCAAGATTTTCTACAAATGATTAAAATAGACCTGTTTATAAACATTATGACGTACAGTAGGCCTTAAATGTAACTAAACTACAGAGAAAGCTGCTTAAAGAAATGCTGAAGCAAAGTGCTCCAGGGCAAAAAAGTATAAAGACAGTCTCAAATAGCTAGCTGACTATTGCATTTAAAATGTCAATGAAATGTGAATGAATAATGGCACAGTTTTAGTCTTTTACGGCATCCTGACTCTCGTCTGGACTCATGGCATATGAGACCTTCGAAGGAAACTATATATTCTAGGAAATATTCTAATGTGGTGTGCTCAGCAATACTCGAAGATAGCTTTTTTAATTAAATCCTAACATACCCAGATACCACACAAACTACAAATCACAGTAAATGGCCCTGAGTTGCTTTGTAAAGATAAACTGTGACGTTCTCTGTCCTGTTGCACAGAGTTGCTCCTTGGCCAGTGGCATGCAGGATGAAATCAGATCACAAAAAAGCAGCAGCACATGATGATGACGACAGTCTAATGTGTCCTACAGCACCTCGCGGCTCGCTGGAGTTTTTGCTCCATCGCCCTCAGATCAGGTTTCATCCCAAACAGGAGGGACCCAGAGTACACAGCCCACACAGCCATGCTTTTGTCACAAGGTTGCTCTCGCTAACACTCCAGATGGCGTCTCAAACAGCTGGAGAGAAAAGTCAACGGAATGATTAGCAGTTACACGGCAAAATGAAACATAGCTAGGGCCCATGTGGAAAGGTCTGTGCATTCAGTTTTTTTAGTCAGGGTTACCAGAGGAGGAAGGGGTAATCTTTGATCATGCTTCGTTAAATCAAAGAAGAGGGATGAGGGGGAGGGGGGCTGTGGAGGCTCTCAGTGAGTGGACCCTCTCAGTCTGAGTCGTCTGCTGGCTAGTGACTCAGCATTATGACGGGAGCATCAGCCGAACTCAGGCCTGCCTGCCTTTTACCTACCCTTCCCCTCCACCACCTCATCACACTGAGGGCTGGAAAACCGCTGCGTCACCACACACAACTCATTCCCAAAAGCTGCTTTGACAGCGTAGCCGAGAGAGAGGCAACAAGCGAGCACAACGAGCTGCCGTCTGATGCTATAAACAGCAATCGGACATCACCTTTCCCTTAAATCCCTGGGTAACGTCATCTTTCAACGCATCACTCTGGATTATATTTTTCTAATCCCTGCTGCTGCTGCTGCAATTACTGTTCAGTTTCCACGTTGCTGTAGTCAAGGAACTTAAAGAACTGCCAAAATACTCTAAATGAAAGATCGAAGCAGCGTTTCAAAAAGTGAAAGCAGATTTAAAGGTCATGCTTTTATCAAGTAGGCAATATGCTTTCTGACTAATGACTACACCTTACGCAATCAAGTAGCTTTCCAACAGAATAGTGCTTGGTGTGAACATTGCTTCATATAACCCCAACCACACCGTTAACTTTTTTGTGTGTAGAGGGACCTTAAAAATTATATAATTGAAGAGTACAATCAATGACTGTATTAGGGGTGGCCTAAAAACAGGCAGCTAGCGTCTTAAAATTTTTCTATTCAAGTGATTGCTTGCCTGCTTAATATGCACAGATATTCATGATAAGGTTAAAATCCTTATCATAGCACAGATCCATCACTGTAATATCGCAAAAATATTTCACTTTGTGTGACATGCACGGACACTAAAGCGCTGTAATACTCCCAAAACTTCCAGCGGATTGTCTCCAAATTTACCATGAGAAGGTGGCGAGTCATGCAGATATTATGTAGCCTAAACAGCACCAAACATTCGTACACATGGTAATCACGAACTTCAGTAATTCAAACTCATTTTTGAACTACTGCTGAATATGAACATAAAATCTGTCTGGATCAACAAACAACAGCATGTGAATGATTTGGAAACATTTAAATATTACATTAGTGAACTTTTTACAATTTCTTCCAGAAACCAACTAAGATTGAGTCCACTATACTTGTGGAGGGGCTGGCGCAATATGGTATGCCAGATGAATGATGGGCTGTGATTGAAGTGATAGGAGTTTGGTGGCTGTTATGATTAGTTAGAAATCTATAGATCTTAAACTATCCATAAAATCTAAAAACTCTTAGGTGTTTAGCCTTCAATTAACTAATTAGGCTACTCAAAAGGAAAATAAATGTATCCCAAAGAATTATTACATTTACATTTAAGTCATTTAGCAGACGCTCTTATCCAGAGCGACTTACAGTTAGTGAATACCTATTTTTCTTTATATATACTGGCCCCCCGTAGGAATCGAACCCACAACCCTGGCGTTGCAAACGCCATGCTCTATCAACTGAGCTACATCTCTGCCGGCCATTCCCTCCCCTACCCTGGACGACGCTGGGCCAATTGTGCGCCGCCCATGAGTCTCCCGGTCACGGCCGGCTGCGACAGAGCCTGGATTCGAACCAGGATCTCTAGTGGCACAGTTAGCACTGCGATGCAGTGCCTTAGACCACTGCGCCACTCAGGAGTACAAGGACAACAATTACATGGACAACTGGCTACCGATTCAATATGTAGCCTATACTTTTTTAGTTTCTAACCTCATCATATCCACAATGGAAATATCCTATAGTATTTTTTCCACCCCAATAATCCTTAATTAACCACATATGCAAAAATAAATGTCTATAGACGTTTCACTTAATAGTTCAGGTGGGCCTTCACGCTTCAGCAAACAAAGGAGAGGAAGGGTGCTCAACAACAACAAAAATCATGAGAAGGTCTTACCAAGAAAAAGTTCCAAAAGGACTAATTCGAGGCAAAAAGGAATGGGAGCACTCAACAAAAAAATTAACGTCAGTCACCTGTTCGCATCCTGTACAATGGATTAAAGTGAGCTAAAAGAAATCGATCTCTGCTTTTTTTGTTGAGTGCTCCAACTACTTTCTGCCTCGAATTAGTCCTTTTGGAAGTTTTTCTTGGTAAGCCCTTCTCACGTTACACTTAATGCGTACTTCACATCCAGGAAATGTGTGATTTTCCAAGTAGTGATATTTAGCAGTCACAATCTGGGATACTTTATTTTGTGTACTGGTCATTTAAATTAACGATATATGCCCCACGCCTCGACCTTAGCACAACTGTCTTACCCTATTATAACCCAAAATAGAAAATTGCATTACTCCAATGTTTATGCAGTTGTTTGCATATGCCTATTGTAGATAGGTAGTGGTGTAATAATGTCATATGATGTACTGTTTTATATTTTGTTTTATATGTAATGTAAGTGCTTTAATATGTTTGGACCCCAGGAAGAGTAGCTGCTGCCTTGGCAGCAGCTAATGGGGATCCATAATAAATACAAATACATCAATAAGGGATCATTGCTTTCACCTGGATTCACCTGGTCAATCTGTCATGGAAAGAGCAGGTGTTCATAATGTTTTGTACACTCACTGTATTTCACAAGACAACATTTTTAATATGATCAAAGCCACCTAAAAACATTTGGCCTATTTTGTCATTAATTCACAGGTCACTTTTAGGGACTTCTGAGGTTTGGCAAGTTCTCCAAAATAATATTAGTGCTTTGACTGAACACTTTTCCAAATTATTTCTACTGAAAGCATTCTCATATAGTAAAATCTCAGGTCTGATAACATGTAAAAAATAATTATATGGCATGTACACATGTATCTGGCAATCAAAATTGTAATAGGAATAAGGTGAAAAATATGTAGTAGTTAAGATAGATGACATTAGCAAAGACATTCCAGTTGCATCAGTTATTTTATTTGACTGATTCAACTGAGCAGTGAAAGCAAGCCTATAGCCCAGTAATCGAATCTACTCAGTTCTATTTTGAAATCTCAGTCTGTCTGCAGTGAGTGGGAATTCTGCAGATCATTAAGTACTCATTTATCAACGTCTCTCACCAGGCAACACAATGCAGCAGAATCACACAGAGTAACCAGCCTTCTGAACCCCAGCAACAGTACCTAATTAGCATAGCCTACCACCAAGAAGAAACTGTGTGATTGGCTTGTGCTTTCTCCGGGTTGCCCAATCAGAAGAGAGTATGCAAATACCCTACTTTTGTTGCTAGGGCAAAGCTCCGCTCTATTGTCCAATAGGAAAACAAGTTATAAACAAGAAACTGAAAAATCACTGTCACATTTCCAAGCTTTTTTTTAACACATTATTTGCTGGATGAAATTAATGTAGCAGTTTAGAACCTGGAGCCAGTGTCTCAAATAACAGACCTCTAGCAAAAGTCTGACCTAAGGTAAGGGAGTGGAGACGAGTACCAAAACCGTGATGGGAAAGAGTGACATTCTGAATGCTTTTTTGCCTGATATTATGAATTTGGTAATCTGAATGAAATTATATTTAGAAAAACAAAATCTAGAGTTAAGTTTTTTATAATACCAGAACACAATGTATTTCCTTCAGACAATACATCATGAATAACAGCATAAAAAAATGTAATAATAAAAAAGACCGTCTCAATTTGATGAATACACATTTGAAATAATTTCCTCTTAACTTTTGGTCTAGGCTACTGTTCTTTTTAATAGAGAATCAATATACACTACTGTATTTCTGGAGGAGCATTTTTGACTGCTTCAATACAATCTCAGCAAAATACATTAATGCACAATTTAAAGCTTGCTTGGTTGATTCTACTAGACAGCATGAGTATGCTGTTGGGAAATCCAACCGGGCTGAGGCAGCACATTTACGATTGCTTTTACAGTAAACTGGCATTCCAATTTTTTCTTGACAGGCAGGTGTAATCTAGCAAAAAACACTCTGAAAAGAGGAAAAGGTGAGGCCATGTCTTCTTCTCCCTCAACACTGGGCCGAAGTTTAGTGGCAACTAAAGTGGAGTTGAGCTATAGTCCACCAGAGGTCAATTGAAACTATAGCTACATCAGTTTCAATTGATTCATCAAATCATGGGAGGAGTTTCATAATTACACAAACAAACTTGGCCTAAGAGTCAAACCTGGAGTCTGTTCATCAACTAATTTATGTATTTATTTGTACATCTTATTTACGCATTTCTGCCTTCAATATGATAATACACTTTTATCCTTTTTTGTAGATACTTAGGTAATTTTTTTGAGAATCTGAAACGTGTCTTCTGCCTAGAACAAGCCCCCTGCTTCCACCCCAAATACACACATATTGAAAGGCACAAAGCAGCGCCCCTGGATGGACAGCAGTTTAGGGGTAAAATGCCTTGAATGGCAACTACACCACTTTTCAACCTCCTTTTCAACAAATATGAAAACAGTGTATTTCTACATTTTGTAGAAAAATACAATGTTAAAACGTTCTACCCGATGACAACAGTGATTTTCAAACACTATGAGATTCGCGGTGACGTGGAGAGCAAGAAAGTAGTGTCCCTTGGGCTAGAAACTTCTTGCAGGTTTAGAAAATCAGTTTTTTACTTTTAATCCTAACCTGTGATGTCACAGAGAAGCATAATTCTTTCAATCTTATCTTTTTAACCACAGATCATAGAAACGCACTGTTTTCACATATGTAGACACTTGTTTGGTGCTGGAGATTATGAATGAGGTTGAAAAGTGGCGGAATTGCCCTTTAAGTGCCAGTTCAATTCCCACTTTTTACACCAGGCCTGGTGTTGGCGCTGGGACGATACTAGAATTTTGAATAACGATGAATTGTTATACAAATCGCACAGTTGTCATAATTGTCATTTTTACAAACAAAATAAATTGCGTTTAATGCATCTTTGAAAATTAGCTACGACATACGTCATGAATACAACACCGCTTTGTTGACACCCTCGTCGCAAAAACAAATGGTTTTGCCCGCTTGGAACTTTTGGAAATTAAGCTTCTCCTCCCGACTGTGCCGTTCTGCTCGTAAAATGATTACTAATTTGACCCACTTCATTTCAAAATTAACTGCTATTGGGTAAACTATATATCTGCTTGAATATAAAGTTGAATTCTCCCTTCTCCTAAAATGAATGTATTAAAGCAATGATAATCTTTTGGGGTTCGCGATTATTGTCCTTAATTGTCAGATACACAATTACCCAATAATTGTTCCAGCCCTACCCGGGGTTTGAAACAGCAACTTTTCGGCTACTGGTCCACCTCTCTAACCGCTAAGCTACCTGCAGCCCCCAATATAATGATGAGCAGTGCTGTTCTGTCACACCATTGGCTAATCAATGTCAAGGAGTAGTAAACCTACTCAAACAATGTACCAGTTTAGAACCTGGAGCCAGTGTCTACTTATGTCGCTACTACTAGCTACAACAGACTTGAGTGCACTATTTTCGGCTAGTGTTAAGGCAGCGCTATTGTGAAATGCACGTTAGATGGCAATTTCGTACTGTAATACCTGCCGCTTTGGCATTTTCCAACCATTGCAGCAGGGTTGGCATTTACCTGTAACATCAGCTCGATTGCGCTGAGGTGGGAGGAGTGGCAGTATCTGAGGTGTGTCCTTAAAAACGTGTGCCAAAGTGCCAATTTTGTGTGCCAAAATGCCAGGCAGCGCAAGCGGGGATATTTAAGACCGACCAAAAGCTGTTCTTAGCGGTAAGGCAGTTGCGTGGCACACAGCACCCTAATCAGTAGCCTATCACCATTATTTTATTAAAATAAGACCGTTGGTTAACTCATCATCTGCTATGCCCATTGAATGAAATGTCAGTAACTGTAGGAAGCCTATTTAGAAACATCAAGCTGTTAAAAAAAACACTGCTTATTGTTTTTTGTTTATCTTTTTGTTAAAATGCGTCACCTACTGTCCTTAGTTGGACCTAAATGTAAAATTGCAGGAATTCAATGCTGTCCATGAGGCTGAATCCGCAATTGATATTTGCCTGTTTGTTTGATTACCTTTACAATTATTCACGTGTCAAAGTCACCATACAGTACATTCTGAAAATATTCAGACCCCTTCACTTTTTACACATTTTGTTACGTTACAGCCTTATTCTAAAATGGATTAAAACGTTTTTTCCCCCTCATCAATCTACACACAATACCCCATAATGACAAAGCAAAAACGGAAATTTCACCACCTTTTTTTAGGCAGCGATTACAGCCTAGAGTCTTCTTGGGTATGACGCTACAAGCTTGGCACACCAGTATTTGGGGAGTTTCTCCCATTCTTCTCTGCAGATCCTCTCAAGCTCTGTCAGGTTGGATAGGGAGCGTTGCTGCACAGCCATTTTCCAGGTCTCTCCAGAGATGTTCGATCGGGTTCAAGTCCAGGCTCTGGCTGGGCCACTCAAGGACATTCAGAGACTTATCCCGAAGCCACTCCTGCGTTGTCTTGGCTGTGTGCTTTGGGTCGTTGTCCTGTTGGAAGGTGAACCTTCGCCCCAAGTCTTAGGTCCTGAGCGCTCTGGAGCAGGTTTTCATCAAGGATCTCTGTACTTTGCTCCGTTCATCTTTCCCTCAATCCTGACTAGTCTCCCAGTCCCTGCCACCACCATGCTTCACCGTAGGGATGGTGCCTGGTTTCCTCCAGACATGACACTTGGCATTCAGGCCAAATAGTTCAATCTTGGTTTCATCAGACCAGAAAATCTTGTTTCTCATGGTCTGAGAGTCCTTTAGGTGCCTTTTGACAAACTCCAAGCGGGCTGTCATATGCCTTTTACTGAGGAGTGGCTTCCGTCTGGCCACTCTACCATAAAGGCCTGATTGGTGGAGTGCTGCAGAGATGGTTGTCCTTCTGGAAGGTTCTGCCATCTCCACAGAGGAACTCTGGTCACCACCCTGACCAAGGCCCTTCTCCCCCGATTGCTCAGTTTGGCCGGGCAGCCAGCTCTAGGAAGATTCTTGGTGGTTCCAAACTTCTTCCATTTAAGAATGATGGAGGCCATTGTGTTCTTGGGGACCTTCAATGCTGCAGAAATCTTTTGGTACCCTTCCCCAGATCTGTGCCTCGACACAATCCTGTCTCGGAGCTCTACGGACAATTCCTTCGACCTCATGGCTTGGTTTTGCTCTGACATGCACTGTCAACTGTGGGACCTTACTGTATATAGACAGTTGTGTGCCTTTCCCAATCATGTCCAATCAATTGAATTTACCACAGGTGGACTCCAATCAAGTTGTAGAAACATCTCAAAGATGATCAATGGAAACAGGATGCACCTGAGCTCAATTTCAAGTCTCATAGCAAAGGGTCTGAACACGAATGTAAATAAGGTATTGGTTTTCAAATTTTTATATAATTTGCAAACATTTCTAAAAACTGTTTTTACTTTGTCATTATGGGGTATTGTGTGTAGATTGATGAGGAAAATGTGTTATTTAATCCATTTTGGAATAAGGCTGTAACGAAACAAAATGTGGAAAAAGTGAAGGGGTCTGAATACTTTCCGAATGCACTGTACAAGCCATATCAATGGCAATGGTAGGCTAATCTTAAGGCTATAAGCCTAAGGCAATGTCCATGGCTTGGACATGCAATGCAATTAAGGCTACTGAAATATGAATGCAATGTGTAGGCCAGGGTTCTTCAATTCCGGTCCTGGAGGGCCGAAACACCTCTGTTTTTCATCCTCTCCTTCTTATCAGGGGCTAATTCAGACCTGGGACACCAGGTGAGTGCAATTTACTACCAGGTAGAAATAAAAAACGGAAGTGTTTCGGCCCTCCAGGACCGGAATTGAAGAACCCTGGTGTAGGCTATGCTAATATTTCCAGGTTAAAGCCAATTACTTTTTAAATGTGAAAAAAAAAACTAATTGCACGCCCCTGATCACTCTATTGAAGCAAAAAGACAGTGTTGACGTTCAATATAAAATGCGACCCGTCAATACACAGCTGGACTCACCTGCTCCCGCTTTCTCCCGTTGTGCTGTTGACAAACAAGCACGTGACTGGCTCAACCGTTCTGGGGAACTACGGTAAGCTTCATAATGTAAAATAATGTGACAGGTGAAATGAAGAACGCGATGCACTTTATTTCCTAACGTATTGCTCAAGTTGACTGCAGGCATTTACTTAAAAAGTAGCTACAAATAAGTATGTATTGATGGTATTGAAAAACCATCCCGTGGCCATTTCTAAATACCCCAGAATGCGGTATATATGGAATACCACCCAAGCCTACCCAGAATCAGGTTATGGAAAACCTCAACCTACTGACAAGTGAAGACTGGTGGTGCACTGCCATTTCGATTGCACTTACCCCACCTTTGATTGACACTGCTCACAAAAATATTGAAAGAAGAAATACAGAAATAAAATACCTCTGAGCCATGCTCGTATCATGGCAAAAGTCAAGGTTGAACACTATGGAAGAGCATGCACGCATGTATGAATTGCAGGTTCCAGTTTTGACTCCATCTCTTGCACTTACACAGCTCGCTTTTATCCAAACCAAACCAACTTAGTCATGTGGGCACACATTCTTTACACAGTGTTTACCCTATATTTTTTATTTATTTTTATTTCACCTTTATTTAACCAGGTAAGCCAGTTGAGAACAAGTTCTCATTTACAACTGCGACCTGGCCAAGATAAAGCAAAGCAGTGCGATAAAAACAACAACAACAGAGTTACATATGGGGTAAAAAACATAAAGTCAACAAAAAAATATATATACACAACAGAAAATATATATACAGTGTGTGCAAATGTAGCAAGTTATGGAGGTAAGGCAATAAATAGGCTATAGCGCAAAATAATTACAATTAGTATTAACACTGGAATGCTAGATGTGCAAGAGATTATGTGCAAATAGAGATACTGGGGTGCAAAAGAGCAAAATAAATAACAATATAGGGATGAGGTAGTTGGGTGGGCTAATTTCAGATGGGCTGTGTACAGGTGCAGTGATCGGTAAGCTGCTCTGACAACTGATGCTTAAAGTTAGTGAGGGAGATGAGTCTCCAGCTTCAGAGATTTTTGCAATTCATTCCAGTCATTGGCAGCAGAGAATTGGAAGGAATGGCAGCCAAAGGAGGTGTTGGCTTTGGGGATGACCAGTGAGATATACCTGCTGGAGCGCAGACTACGGGTGGGTGCTGCTATGGTGACCAATGAGCTAAGATAAGGAGGGGATTTGCCTAGCAGTGATTTATAGATGGCCTGGAGCCAGTGGGTTTGACGACGAACATGTAGTGAGGACCAGCCATTAAGAGCGTACAGGTCACAGTGGTGGGTAGTGTATGGGGCTTTGGAGACAAAACGGATGGCACTGTGATAGACTACATCCAATTTGCTGAGTAGAGTGTTGGAGGCTATTTTGTAAATGACATCGCCGAAGTCAAGGATCGGTAGGATAGTCAGTTTTACGAAGGCATGTTTGGCAGCATGAGTGAAGGAGGCTTTGTTGCGAAATAGGAAGCCGATTCTAGATTTAACTTTGGATTGGAGATTCTTAATGTGAGTCTGGAAGGATAGTTTACAGTCTAACCAGACACCTAGGTATTTGTAGTTGTCCACATACTCTAGGTCAGACCCGTCGAGAGTAGTGATTCTAGTCGGGTGGGCGGGTGCCAGCAGCGTTCGATTGAAGAGCATGCATTTAGTTTTACTAGTGTTTAAGAGCAGTTGGAGGCTACTGAAGGAGTGTTGTATGGCATTGAAGCTCGTTTGGAGGTTTGTTAACACAGTGTCCAATGAAGGGCCAGATGTATACAAAATGGTGTCGTCTGCGTAGAGGTGGATCTGAGAGTCACCAGCAGCAAGAGCGACATCATTGATATACACGGAGAAAAGAGTCGGCCCAAGAATTGAACCCTGTGGCACCCCCATAGAGACTGCCATAGGTCCAGCATGGGCAAGTTGCAGCGGAGGGTGCAGAGTTGGTGGCCGGGGTAGTGGTAGCCAACTGGAAAGCATGGCCAGCCGTAGCAAAATGCTTGTTGAAATTCTCGATTATTGTAGATTTATCGGTGGTGATAATGTTTCCTAGCCTCAGTCCAGTGGGCAGCTGGGAGGAAGTGCTCTTATTCTCCATGGACATTACAGTGTCCCAAAACTTTTTGGAGTTAGTGCTACAGGATGCAAATTTCTGTTTGAAAAAGTTAGCCTTTGCTTTCCTGACTGCTTGTGTATATTGGTTCCTAACTTCCCTGAAAAGTTACATATCGCGGGGGCTATTTGATGCTAATGCAGTACGCCACAGGATGTTTTTGTGCTGGTCAAGGGCAGTAAAGTCTGAGGAGAACCAGGTGCTATATCTGTTCTTAGCTCTGTATTTTTTTGAATGGGGCATGTTTATTTAAGATTGAGAGGAAATTACTTTTAAAGAACAACCAGGCATCCTCTACTGACGGAATGAGATCTATATCCATCCAGGATACCTGGGCCAGGTCAATTAGGAAGGCCTGCTCGCTAAAGTGTTTTAGGGAGCGTTTGACAGTGATGAGGGGTGGTCGTTTGACCGCGGACCCGTTACGGACGCAGGCAATAAGGCAGTGATCGCTGAGACAGCGGAGGTGTATTTAGAGGGTAAGTTAGTCAGGATGATATCTATGAGGGTACCCATGTTTACGGATTTAGGGTTGTACCTGGTAGGTTCGTTGATAATTTGTGTGAGATTGAGGGCATCTAGTTTGGATTGTAGGATGGCCGGGGTGTTTAGCATATCCCAATTTAGGTCACCAAGCAGTACGAACTCTGAGGATAAATGGGGGGCAATCAATTCACATATGGTGTCCAGGGCATAGCTGGGGGCTGAGGGGGGTCTGTAGCAAGCGGCAACAGTGAGAGACTTATTTCTGGAAAGGTGGATTTTTAGAAGTAGAAGCTCAAACTGTTTGGGCACAGACCTGGATAGTATGATACAGCTCTGCAGGCACTCTCTACAGTAGATTGCAACTCCACCCCCTTTGGCAGTTCTATCTAGACGGAAATGTTATAGTTGGGGATAAGACATTTCAGAATTTTTGGTGGCCTTCCTAAGCCAGGATTCAGACACTGCTAGAACATCAGGGTCGGCGGAGTGTGCTAACGCAGGGAATAACTCAAACTTAGGATGTAGACTTCTGAAATTAACATGCAAGAAACCAAGGCTTTTGCGATTACAGAAGTCAACAAATGATAGCGCCTGGGGAGTAGGAGTGATAATGAGGGCTGCAGGTCCTGGGTTAGCCTCTACATCACCAGAGGAACAGAGGAGGACTAGAATAAGGATACGGCTAAAGGCTTTAAGAACTGGTCTTCCAGTGCGTTGGGTACATAGAATAAAGGGGGCAGATTTCCGGGCGTTGTAGAATAGATTCAGGGCATTATGTACAGACAAGGATATGGAAGGATATGAGTAAAGTGGAGGTAAACCTAAGCGTTGGGTAACAATGAAAGAGATAGCATCACTGGAGGCACCGATTGAGTCGGTCTCCGCGTGTATGGGGGGTGGGACAAAGGAGCTATCTAAGGCAGGTTTAGCTGGGCTGGGGGATCTACAGTGAAATAGTACAATTAGAAATAACCGAAAAAGCAATAAGCAAACCATATTGACATGGGAGAGAGGCATAAAGCAATCACAGGTGTAATTTGAGAGAGCTAAGACAACAGCTGGCAATGACGACACAGTTTGGGCTGAGGCTAAACTGTTCCTTGGGAACCTCTGTACCAAATTCCAAGACTCTAGGTCAAACGAGGAGGCAGGGCTGACCTTTTGAAGTCAAATGTTCTTTATAGCGCCACCATTTGGCCGAGTTGCACCACGTGTAACCAGATGTACTCGGCCACCAACTTACACCATCCCACCAAGTTTGGTCTCTGTAGATCTTACCATTTCAGAGCTATAGCTCTCCAAAAATAAAATAATCATCCAAAGAATTACAGTGCCTTGCAAAAGTATTCATCCCCCTTAACCTTTTTCCTATTTTGTTGCATTACAACCTGTAATTTAAATGGATTTTTATTTGGATTTCATGTAATGGACATAGGGTAAACGTCCCTATTAAGCCCACTTGCAACTTCTGAGTCAAATAATAAAAAATAAAAAACATTTTTCACTGTGTAATGTTTCTTCCAATGAAGCTGCTTGTTACATAAATGACACTTATTATTGTAAGCCAATCAGATTTGTCAATATTGAGTTATCAAAGCATGTGTGTGACATGTGCCTGCTAATCCCAGAAGAAGTTGCAAAAAAACTTTGGTGATTTTGGTACCCTCAGAAGATAACATGTTTTGCATATTTCTACTCCGGTTTTTGGTAAGTACTCATTTGTTATCAAAATTGACTAGTGCTTTGAATAAGACATGTTAGAATATTACTTGAATTAGAAATATGTATTCTTTTGAAATCAAAATATGAGTTTTAGCATGCTAGCAAACAGACCACATGCTGCATCAATAAAGTAGCTGCATAGTATGGTTCATTGCAATGACATAAAGCATGATAAGCAGGTATAGTCTACATTTTTGTATGCAGTTTATATTATTACACTGTTAAATTGACAATAAATGTGTATGTTTATCTTT
The DNA here is from genome assembly GCF_020615455.1 of Coregonus clupeaformis. NCBI lineage: Eukaryota > Metazoa > Chordata > Actinopteri > Salmoniformes > Salmonidae > Coregonus > Coregonus clupeaformis. The sequence goes on from NC_059226.1 coordinate 6,941,487, forward strand.
ATTAATTTTTTTTTTTTTACCTGGTGGGCTTAAAAAAATATCAAAAATATCACACTGTCTGGGGTGGATGTAAATGAGTATAGCTAATTACTTCTTGCATGAAAATGAAGGAGCAGCTGAGCATTGATGCACAACAGGGACATGTGATCTACCGGAGTCCAGCGGTAAAGCAGGAGATTTCAGAGTGTCTTCAGGTAGGGTTATACTGTAGTGACTGATAGGCTAAGAAAAAGATAACATGAAACAGTGGGTAGCCTAATATGAGGTCATGAAAAATGTGATTTTGCCTAATCCAGTGGTTATCAATGTGTGACCTGTGGGTATGTGTGTGTGCCTGTGTACGTGTTTGTGTGCGCGTGCAGAAGTGTGTGTGTGTGTGTGTGTGTGTGTGTGTGCTCACACGTGCGTCCAGGACTAATACTTTGTCATTATCCATCTCTTCAGGTCCTTTGCCGGTGGGGTTGGGGCTTTACCCGGACGGATCTTCTCGATCTCGTTCAAGAGGTTGTGATAGCAAAGGAACTTCAAACCCCCGGCAGAAAATGGTTTGAACGCTTCATGCGGGACCATCCGGAACTGACCATAAGGAAGTCGGAACCCCAGCCATCAACATCTGCATACTCTGCAACTTCAAGCCCTTCACCCTCATCAGGCATTGGCATCAAAGATTTCTTCCTGCAACGCATCATGCCAACCAAGAAGAGCAATCCAGCCAAAAGACAGAGAATCAACACTCTAAAATATGGAGAGTCTAACATCTGAACAAGCCTTGATGCGTCTAGGGGAAAGTGAGAAAAAGAAGGCAGCAAAAAAGAAACAACCAAAGGATGGCAAGACCAAGAAGGCTACTCTGGAGAAGGCAAATGCATCAGAGGCAGTGGGCAATGAGGCAAGAGGCAAATGAGAATACAGAAACCTGTACCACAACCTTCACAGCGGAGAGAGATGTGTACTATGCTGTCATGTTCATGAAACCAGTGGCATATTACATCGCACGATCACTTAACGAGTCAGCACCACCAGAGGGTGGCACGGTATGCGATGAAGTTCCTAGACAGAGGGCCAAACAACACATTCTTCCTCCCATCCAGGGACAAGATTGAGGATGTAGAGCTCAAGTTCATCCTCTGCAAAGCAGAGCTGGAGGGACCTGGATCATTCTATTTGCACAATCATGAAGTCATTGAAAATCTGTACAAAAACAAGATGAAAGTCATCAAAGACTTGTTAGTGTAAGACTGGCAAGCACAGACAACCACAATGTGGGCAAAAGATTGAAACAAACAAACAAAATAAAGCTTAGACCACCCTATAACCTGTTATGTTACACTACTAAGATAACTAAAACGATAAAATCACATCAAAGAGCATAGGTCTACGTTTAGAAATTGCAGAAATGTTTGTTTATTTTGCTTAAGTTTAGGCTAATGATACATGAGCTTCAAGATGTTATGACTGATGTCTCCTCACAATGAACTGTATGTTTTAATGTTATTCCACAATGAACTGAATGGTTTTAAAATGTGTTTTTACAACTACTAGCCTAAATGTGATTAACATTTGAAAATCAATTAAAGTTCTTTTTTAAATGTAAATCCTGAAATTGACTCATTTACTATCCTTAGAACATTAGTATTGAACCTGCAAGCGGTTTTTCTTTTAGTCAGTCGGTCTTCAGAAATCTTCATAAAAACATCTGCACTTTCAACCAGTTGGCTGGACCAGACATTTTGGCCAAATTCAAATGCCAACAGCACATATTGAAAGATGAAGTATTGAAGAGTAATTCAACCATTGTTCTGATTTTGTTAGAAAATAGTTTTTTGGCTAAATTCCAAAGGAGACATGTTGTAAGTTTAGCTTTTTCTGCGTTGACAACACAGCAAAAAGGCTGGTCAAGCCTATTTCAAATGCCATTTACAGGCAATAGGATAGGAGTGGAGACAAAATGAAAATATCTATTGACAGTTAAGAGATTACAGATTTGAATAGAACAAGTTTGTATTGTTAAGATTGTTAAAATATATATATTTATTTATCAACAAATCTGAAGTGGGCTTATTTGGAACACCCATGGCCTTAAAGGGTACATTAGGTACCCATTAAGCCCATGCCAGACTTTCATTTTTTGACAAATTAAACAATAAAAACATTAGAAATTGGTATAAATGAATTATTGACACATCAAATGAGAGATTAGACTTTAATTTTAACTAAAATGTTCTCCCTTAAATTGGGGCAGTATATATAAAAAAAATTCTGAAAAGCGGATTTGGTGGGCTTAATAGGGACGTTTACCCTACACAAAATAGACCAAATTGGTGAAGTGAAATTTAAAAAATAACTTGTTTCAAATAATTATAAAAAATAAATAACGGAAAAGTGGTGCGTGCATATGTATTCACCCCCTTTGCTATGAAGCCCCTAAATAAGATCTGGTGCAACCAATTACCTTCAGAAGTCACATAATTAGTTAAATAAAGTCCACCTGTGTGCAATCTAAGTGTCACATGATCTGTGACAAAGTATTGACTTTGGGAGGGGGGGTGAATAGTTATGCACGGTTAAGTTCTGTTTTTTTTGGTCTTATTTCTTGTTTGTTCCACCCAAAAAATTATTTTGCATCTTCAAAGTGGAAGGCATGTTCTGTAAATCAAATGATACAAACCCCCAAAAAAGCCATTTTAATTCCAGGTTGTAAGGCAACAAAATAGGAAAGATGCCAAGGGGGGTGAATACTTTCGCAAGCCACTGTATAATAGGGTTCCAGCTCGTTCCGGGCATAGACCCCTAATAATAACTGAAAATACAGATTAGGTCAATATACTGAACAAATATATAAACACAACATGTAACGTGTTGGTCCCATGTTTCATGAGGTGAAATAAAAGATCCCAGAAATTTTCCATATGCACAAAAAGCTTATTTCTCTCAAAGTTTGTGCACAAATGTGTTTACATCCCTGTTAGTTAGCATTTCTCCTTTGCCAAGATAATCCATCCACCTGACAGGCGTGGCATATCAAGAAGCTGATTATCCAGCATGATCATTACACAGGTGCCCCTTGTGTTGGGGACAATAAAAGGCCACTCTAAAATGTGCAGTTTTGTCACACAACACAATGCCACAGATGTCTCAAGTGTTGAGGGAGCGTGCAATTAGCATGCGGACTGCAGGAATGTCCACCAGAGCTGTTACCAGATAATTTTATGTTCATTTCCCTACCATAAGCCGCCTCCAACGTCGTTTTAGAGAATTTGGCAGTACGTCCAACCGGCTTCACAACCGCAGACCACATGTAACCACGCCAGCCCAGAACCTCCACATCCGGCTTCTTCACCTGCGGGCTTGTCTGAGACCAGCCACCCTGACAGCTGATGAAACTGTAGGTTGGCACAACTGAAGAATTTCTGCACGTACTGTCAGAAACCGTCTCAGGGAAGCTCATCTGCGTGCTAGTCGTCCTCACCAGGGCTTGAGCTGACTGCAGTTCGGTGTCGTAACCGACTGCAGTTGGCAAATGCTCACCTTCGATGGCCATTGGCACGCTGGAGAAGTGTGCTCTTCACGGATTGATGCCGGTTTCAACTGTACCGGGCAGATGGCACACAGCGTGTATGACGTCATGTGGGCGAGCGGTTTGCTGATGTCAACGTTGTGAATGGTGGTGGTGGGGTTATGGTATGGGCATGCATAAGCTACAGACAACACAACTGCATTATATCAATGGCAATTTGAATGCACATAGATACCGTGACGAGATCCTGAGGCCCATTGTCGCGCCATTCATCCGCTGCCATCACCTCATGTTTCAGCATGATAATGCACGGCCCCATGTCGCAAGGATCTGTACACAATTCCTGGAAGCTGAAAATTTCCCAGTTCTTTCATGGCATGCATACTCACCAGACATGTCACCCACTGAGCATGTTTGGGATGCTCTGGATCTACATGTACGACTGCGTGTTCCAGTTACCGCCAATATCCAGCAACTTCACACAGCCATTGAAGATGAGTGGGACAACATTCCACAGGCCACAATCAACAGCCTGATCAACTCTATGTGAAGGAGATGGGTTGCGCAGCATGAGGCAAATGTTCGTCACACCAGATACTGACTGGTTTTCTGATCGACGCCCCTACCTTTAAAAAAAAAAGTATCTGTGACCAACAGATGCATATCTGTACTCCTAGTCATGTGAAATCCATAGATTTGGGCCTAATTTATTTATTTCAAATGACTGATTTCCTTACATGAACTGTAACTCAAACTGAAATAGTTGCATGTTGATTTATATTTTTGTTCAGTGTAGCTTACTGTAGGCTACTTAGAATATGAAACAACTGAAATAACTACGAATTAACAGACTTAATTTCAAATAAATTGTCAACATAACACCATATTAAGGTTCACTGTATTACAAAGAACAATAGCAGGTCTATTTCGCGCCAGCAGCTGGCATATTTTGTCCGTTCACAATTCACCTGTGGGAACATGGCCGCTCTCAACACCCGACAACAGAAAGAGTTGGCCATTTCTATCCGACAGATTGTTCGTGAGGAAATAACTTCTGCAATCTCCTTGCAATTAAAACCGTTAAAATGTTGTTGTGTTGTTTGATGCAAGAAACCACAATACAAAATAAAATGCATTATTATTCCCATACATTATGAGACAAATTATGCTACCCTCTGCCTATTGGCTACTTAACTTATCCAAGCTTGTCTCAAAATACAACATTGTCCCTTTAAGACAAAAAAAAGCTCTTTACCTGACTGGCTTTTCAAAGATGTCTACAAATGTAAAAATTTTGTGGACTTGTAGGAAGCAATCACTACCCTATTGCTGACTACAAATTATCTATAACTGGGCTAATAACTCACTAACTAGCAATGGATATGAACAAAATGTGCACACGTCGCTACATGCAGCTCTTGCGTTGATCTCAAGACAAACGCATCTGCTCACGACCACAGCTGTAAACACAGTCCAGTTCAAAGTAAATGGCACAGATCCATATAAAATGGCACAGACAGGCCGCCCCCAGGTGGTGAAGGTAGGAAACAACATCTCCACTTGGCTGATCCTCAACACAGGGGCCCCACAAGGTTGTGTGCTCAGCCCCCTCCTGTACTCCCTGTTCACCCATGACTGCGTGGCCACGCACGCCTCCAACTCAATTATCAAGTTTGCAGACGGCACAACAGTAGTAGGCCTGATTACGACGAGACAGCCTACAGGGAGGAGGTGAAGGCCCTGGTCGAGTGGGGCCAGGAAAATAACCTCTCCCTCAACGTCAACAAATCGAAGGAGCTGATCGTGGACTTCAGGAAACAGCAGAGGGAGCACCCTATCCACATCGACTGGACTGCAGTGGAGTAGGTGAGAAGCTTCAAGTTCCTCGGCGTACACATCACTGACAATCTGAAATGGTCCACCCACACAGACAGTGTGGTGAAGAAGGCGCAACAGCGCCTCTTCAACCACAGGAGGCTGAAGAAATTTGGCTTGGCCCCTAAGACCGTCAAAACTTTTACAGATGCACAATTGAGAGCATCCTGTCGGGCTGTATCACCGCCTGGTACGGCAAATGCACCGCCCGCAACCTCAGGGCTCTCCAGAGGTTGGTGCAGTCTGCCCTCCAGGATACCTACAGCACCCGATGTCACAGGAAGGCCAAAAAGATCATCAAGGACATCAACCACCCGAGCCACGGCCTGTTCACCCCGCAATCATTCAGAAGGCAAGGTCAGTACAGGTGCATCAAAGCTGGGACCGAGAGACTGAAAAACAGCTTCTATCTCAAGGCCATCAGAATGTTAAATAGCCATCACAAGCCAGCTACCACCCGGTTACTCAACCCTGCACCTTAGAGGCTGCTGCCCTATATACATAGAATCACTGGTCACTTTAATAATGTTTACATACTGCTTTATTCATTTCATATGTAAACTCAGAAAAAAAAGAAATGTCCCTTTTTCAGGAACCTGTCTTTCAAAGATAATTCGTAAAAATCCAAAATAACTTCACAGATCTTCATTGTAAAGGGTTTAAACACTGTTTCCCATGCTTGTTCAATGAACCATAAACAATTAATGAACATGCACCTGTGGAACGGTCATTAAGACACTAACAGCTTATAGACGGTAAGCAATTAAGGTCACAGTTATGAAAACTTAGGACACTAAAGAGGTCTTTCTACTGACTCTGAAAAACACCAAAAGAAAGATGCCCAGGGTCCCTGCTCATCTGCGTGAACGTGCCTTAGGTATGCTGCAAGGAGGCATGAGGACTGCAGATGTGGCCAGGGCAATAAATTGCAATGTCCGTACTGTGAGATGCCTAAGACAGCGCTACAGGGAGACAGGACGGACAGCTGATCATCCTCGCAGTGGCAGACCATGTGTAACAACACCTGCACAGGATCGGTACATCCAAACATCACACCTGCGGGACAGGTATTGGATGACAACAACAACTGCCCGAGTTACACCAGGAACGCACAATCCCTCCATCAGTGCTCAGACTGTCCGCAACAGGCTGAGAGAGGATGGACTGAGGGCTTGTAGGCCTGTTGTAAGGCAGGTCCTCACCAGACATCACCGGCAACAACGTCGCCTATGGGCACAAACCCACCGTCGCTGGACCAGACAGGACTGGCAAAAAGTGCTCTTCACTGACGAGTCGCGGTTTTGTCTCACCAGGGGTGATGGTCGGATTCGCGCTTATCGTCGAAGGAATGAACGTTACACAGAGGGCTGTACTCTGCAGCGGGATCGATTTGGAGGTGAAGGGTCCGTCATGGTCTGGGGCGGTGTGTCACAGCATCATCGGACTGAGCTTGTTGTCATTGCAGGCAATCTCAATGCTGTGCGTTACAGGGAAGACATCCTCCTCCCTCATGTGGTACTCTTCCTGCAGGCTCATCCTGACATGACCCTCCAGCATGACAATGCCACCAGCCATACTGCTCGTTCTGTGCATGATTTCCTGCAAGACAGGAATGTCAGTGTTCTGCCATGGCCAGAGAAGAGCCCGGATCTCAATCCCATTGAGCATGTCTGGGACATGTTGGATTGGAGGGTGAGGGCTAGGGCCATTCCCCCCAGAAATGTCAGGGAACTTGCAGGTGCCTTGGTGGAAGAGTGGGGTAACATCTCACAGCAAGAAATGGCAAATCTGGTGCAGTCCATGACGAGGAGATGCACACAGATACTGACTGTTAGTTTTGATTTTGATCCCCCCT